>NC_052104.1:4800797-4863419 GCF_012273895.1 Zerene cesonia | reverse complement strand
AGCCAAAGAACCATAGATAATACGGTATAATGAGACGACGCACAGCACCATAGCCATAGTCGCCGACTCGCAATCCGTCGGGGCGGGTCGTCTCTGCTGTTTTATTCTTTATAACACTTATAATTCGTGTATTTTGATTCAAGTGTAGAGCGACCCGATACCTTACCCGACTATAGTACTTAATTTCAAAATGTTGCACTTAAAAAATATCGCTAAGGCTGTCTCACCGCCTCTAAAAAATTCTATTCAAAATGAAGCAGTCAATAATATCCTCAAAATCGTACCTGCTGCAGTGAATGTCTCGTGTCGATCATATGCGAGTCATGAAATTCCAGATAGGCTTAAAGATATACCCACAAGTGCAAACCCACGATTCTTCGACATGGTGGAATATTTTTTCCACAGGGCGTGCCAAGTTATTGAAGACAAACTGGTTGAAGACATGAAATCCAGAGTCTCTATTGAAGAAAAGAAGAAGAAGGTAGCCGGTATCTTAAACATGATGCAGCCATGTGATCATATTATTGAAATACAGTTTCCATTGAGACGCGATTCTGGCGATTATGAAATGATCCTAGGATACAGAGCTCAACATTCCTCACACAGGACCCCAACTAAAGGAGGTAAGTTATTCATTTCGTATTGATCTAATATGAATATTGCTTATAACTTAACTACCCTACAATAGAAATAATTTCGCGTGGGATCGGTAGTCATTGTTGTCGTAGTATGATTATATACATATATTTATAGCACAGAAGACACGTGATTGTAGAATTCGCTGTTACGTAGATAACCAAATTAACAGGACACATAACCTGTAATATAAAAAATTAGATTACAGCTGTTATTAAAGTATTTTTGTAGTTAGGTAGTTCGATTTTTAGTATATTTATTTGCTTTATATTATAATAAAGAGAAAAATATATTCCATGGGTGTCAAATGAATTTTTCTAAGGTACGATACACCTGCTCTGTCTCCTCCTACCGTTTATAAATTTCGATATGTAATGTGTGAAATAAATATTTCAACTTCGATAATAAACAGAAATATAATAAAGTAAATCGTATTTTTATTTTTGTTAAAATAAACCTGAAATGTAGAGTACATCAGAAATAATCTTCCTTTTTTCGGCATGTTAAATGGTAAAACCTGAAACATTTTTTTGGGAAAGAATACATGAGCAAATCAATTTCCAAGTGTTAGGTAATAGTGCGGCTAAAAAACCGCAGTTGTCTAAAATTGTCGTTCATAAAAAAGTTATAGCTAATGCTATAACTTTTACACATTCATTTTGTCAAATTTAATAATTTGACAAAATGAATATGTTTGTCAAAATTATATAATTAGGAATCAATATATTGCGGTCCGCCCCGGCTTCGCCCGTGGTACATGCATAGCCTGTTTAGTACTCAGGGGTCATATCCAACGATGAAATAATTTTTGAAATCGATGTAGTAGTTCAAATAAAGTAATATAAATCTAAGGCTTCATATTATTTGCGTCCTTACAGTTACAGTTCCTATATACCTTTTATTTAATATTTCTAATTTCGATGTTTTTTTTTTTAATATATTACAGATTAACTTACTATATTTTGATGTAGCATGTTTATAATAGTCGACTTTGATCACTGGCCTCCTGAGATAGAAACAGGTTAAGCAGGATTATGTCATTATAAATCTTGATTTGAAATTGAAAAATCTACAAAAACAAAGCTTGTATTAAAAATTGTATTAATAATAGGTACATATATATGTTTATTCACGTAACAGCCTGATAAGGTAAACGTAAAAAAATTATAGAAAAAGTGTGTAGATAGCAACGTAACAAATCTATCTTCTAAGCTGATTGCAGAGGTTTAGGAGACTTTCTATTATTAATATTCACATAGTTGTATTATTATCTACGACTAGCTGTGGTTAACCATAGATGAAAATTGATAAACCATATGTGTCTCAGACCTTATATTGTGCAAGTTGCCTATGCCGGTTACTCACAGACGCACGAATACGGAAACCCACAAGTATAGGACGACATTTGAAAATATGTTATGATGTTTTTTGAATGAAATGCAATGCAGCATTTAAATCCAAGTACATAGCTGCTTTATTTACAGACTTGAAGTACCTACACCTACATTAGTTTTGTTATTTTAAGATAACCTAGACTACTAAGTGATCATCGATCAACCTCCTGTCGTGCGTGATAAATTTCTTGGAAAGAAATTGAAGTACAGATTACTTTTCTCGTAGATAAAAATGGTGACGAATTCCGTTATTGGTTGTTTATGATTTGCTGATGGCAATTGGCAACAAGAGGCGTGGTAGTGACGTTATCTTCCTCACGTATTTTTCGTAACTACGTTTATAGTATCAATTCGCATGACGCATTAAGACACTCGCCCCTAAATGTATTATGTATCATAGAAATCTAGGAAATCAATTATCTTAGGAGATCAATAAATGTTTTTTTTTTATATTTCTTATCAATTACTAAGATAGAAAAGTCACAATCAGGATCTGAATTGCTATGAACACATAAATAGAACCCGAGTAGGAGGTAGTAATTGCGATTAGTCAGGGTACGTGAACCTTAGAAAGTCGTAATTTGGTACTGAGGAAAATGAATGTGGTTCTAGAAACAATTAAGTGTAAAAAAAACTAGGTTTTAAAACCTATAAGAACACAATGCGACTAAGTTAAATGTATACTTTTATGACTATCAGCTTTACACCTGGGCCTTTGGTACTTCTACTTCTACTACAATTGAAGATTCTGTCAATTTATTGCAATATTTGCGATAGTTACTTTACTGACTTGTTGTATTTGGAATTTAAAACAGAACTTTATTTTATAACTATATTCAAAAACAAACCGCAATACATAATTAAGTTGCGTTATAAGATTTTTTCTTATGTATGAAAATAAAAATGGAAAAAAATAAATTTTGATAATAAGAACTTTGTAGCTGTAATGTTGTTGGAGTGTAGTTGTTATTTTGATATCGATTCAAAAATTTGGTGACATTTGCTGTAAAAATAGGACTGTAAGCTTTAATTTTCCAATGTAGACAACTATTATTAGGCGGTTTGGCCCCGATTGAGTGGCACGGCGACGTTGTATCGTTTCAGTTGTTTTTTATAAAAACGAAATGGCATGAAATCACGATTCACGTTGGAAGTCATTGACCAACAAACCACAATAATAAATGTAGTTAAAAATCTAAAAAACTTTAAGGATGGGATCAACTACACTGTCTCACGAGTGTATACTTTCCTTACATATACAGGGTATAAGTAAGGAAATTATTTAATCTTTGCGATCCTAATTACGATAATGATGTTAACTCATGAAATTATTGTGTAAGCATCTATCCTCGATAAGAAAAGTATGAATTATTTCGGTCCGTTTAAAGTGGGTGAAAATGGACTAGTCGGTTTACCTATTTGTTTTTTTATGTATAATACAAGTGAAGCTAATATATAAGCATATAATAATCTATATACATATTTATAAAATTCTCGTGTCAAAATGTTCTGACATTTCTGAATAATTGACTAACCAAATGTTTATAAATCCAAACCTTTAAAGCCTTCGACAATAAGGACGAGACCAAAATTAAATACCGATTAAATTGTTGGCAGGTATAAGATTCTCAACAGACGTGACAAGGGATGAGGTGAAAGCCCTTTCAGCTCTTATGACGTTCAAATGCGCATGCGTCGACGTACCATTTGGCGGTGCAAAGGCTGGCATCAAGATCAACCCCAAGGAATACTCCGAGCATGAGTTGGAAAAGATCACGCGACGATTCACCTTGGAGCTCGCAAAGAAGGGTTTCATTGGTGAGTATTGACGTAATTTTCTATTGCAAACTTAAACTTTGGAATGTGGGAGTAGCTCGCACCGGGGAAGGTTACCATCAGTCGAACCACAAGCTCAGTTGCTAGCTATAACATGAATAAAAAAAAATAAACTTTTAACTGAGGTATTAGTTATAGTTATAGTTATATTTTTTATTTATTCGTATACATACAACATTAATTTATTTTCACAAAATTTCTCCAAGTTGCAAAACAGTTTGAAATAGGATATGAAGATAGATAGCATCTGATATAGTTTTACCTCAGTAACTCAATCAAAATTTATAATAAATAGCACATATTTCACTACTAACATGTTAGTAACCACTTTTGAAACTGGTATGTTTAGCAATTACTAACAAGTTAACCTATTAATTGCGAAGGTAAGTCTAACCTTTGCTCTCAACCACTTCATATTCTTCAGAAAAAAAAACAGTGAAAATTCGGAGATTATGATATCCATGATAAATGATCAGTATTTGAATATTTCTTGTTAACATTGCCCCCACGCAGGGACCGAATACGTAGTCATTTTGTATGGATAAAAATAGGATGTCACAAATACATACACACTCTTCATACAGTAACAAGAGGTGTGGTTATGACGCGCTTTACATCAACGTGTTATATAACTCTATCGTATTCGTTTTCAGTTACATAATGTTCCATGAAATGATACTTAGTGCATATTTTAATGATATCCCCTGCTAATAAATATAGCAATTCTAACAAACAAAATACTAACTCGTATGTCACGTAGCCGCACGTAGCCACACGCCTACTTAATGACGTCATTGTTGTTATGCAAGTTACTAAATGTTTTGATAAATATATGAATACTATATAAAATTTTAAACAAACAATTCTATCTCAAGATAAGAGGTCTAGAAAATTATTATAAGCATAGAACCGAGAATCGGATGTGTTAATAAGTATATATTCAAGGACTCGCCTCTTAGTAACAAACTTTCATTCTGTCAAAATCCCTTAGACATGATCAATCAAATACGTCACAATCTTATTTTGGATAATCAGCTTATTTAATCTGTATTATTTCCGATCGTATGACAGGTTATCAATAAGATATAAACATGTTGATGTCGACCACACAAATATATCGTGATTAAATGAAACGTGACTGAGTAGCAAAAATTTATTTTGGTAAATAGAATGATTATATTTAAATCATTAACTTGTTTTAAGTTACATTAAATGTACATTATAAAATAATAAATGAGTTTATTGTGAATAAGTAGAAGTTGTTTTAGGGCGGGTATACACCAAAGAATTTTCTCAAACATTTTTTTTTTATGTCATAGCGGGCAACTGAGCTGGTGGTAAGCGATCACCACCGCCCATGAATATTTGCAAAGGTAGTGACTCTAAGAATGCGCTGCCCGCTTTTATGGGGTAAGGAAAAAGGAAAGGAATAAAGACTGGAAAGAAGGAATGGACTGGGACACGTGAGGAAAAGGAAACGGAAATTTAAAAATAAATTTCCATAATCTCTTAAAAGTGAACGCTTTGCTTAATAGTAAATTCCCAACCTTCTTTTGTTTTAAATCATTTGGTTGATCGCATCTTTCTATATTTAAACACCTTGCATGTTCTCTTTAGCAGTTCATATAAAACTTAGAGGTAATTTTCGAAGGGCGTCTATAAAAATAAATCCCTTTTCATTGTCAAACAATTTGAAGCCATACTGTGGCCGTACTTTCATGTAAGGCACGTGCAGTTTTTTTTAACAAGATTCCTCTGTAACCGTATGAATACATGTTGTAAAATATATCTAGTAAAACCATCAAGTACTTTAGACCTGATAAGTAAACGGCTTTATATGAGATACAAAGTCAAAGACCTTTCCTAGATTATTCTGGCGTTTTCCAAATTGTCTATCACGTTTACGCAACGCCAAATTGCACGTAGAAACATTTAATCTATAATTGAAATGACTGTTTTTATGTATCTATTATGTATGATTTAATAAACAGAGTACAAACAACAGTATTTATAATAATTCTAAATGTTTGATGATTGAATGATTCAACATACTTATATATAACTAACTTTTAGGCACGCGTTAAATTCGGAGTAGTTTAAGAGATGTTATTATACATATAAACTTTCTTCTTGGATCACTCTATCTATTAAAAAAAAAAACCGTCGAAATCCGTAAGGTAGTTTTAAACATACACAGGACATAGGACATAGGAACAGAGAAAGCAACAATGTTTTTACTATGTAGTGATATACCTAAAATATAAATCCTGTCTTTGGTAATTTCTTATTTTAATAAGACTCATAAATCCTTATCTTTAACCAACATTCCCTCAAAACGAAAGTTCTCAATTCGACTGTATTTTTATTTGCTATGTTACTCGATAATTCCGTGGGTTTATGTATTTATTTTATTTATTCATGCTTTATTTACATTCAAAATTTCTTTATAATTTTCTTAGTCTAGCTCAGTTTCCATCAACTTTTTCATTTTCTAAAAATAAAACAAAATATGTGTACTCCCATTAATCCCGTAGTTACGAATCCTTTTTTGCTAAAGGGCCGGGCGTTGACGTGCCGGCCCCCGACATGGGTACCGGAGAACGTGAGATGTCCTGGATCGCTGACACATACGCCAAGACCGTCGGCTACCAAGACATCAACGCACACGCCTGTGTTACTGGCAAACCCATCAATCAGGTCAGTTTTAATTGTTAACATTCTACCCATAAAATTTGATTCAACGTATGACTTTGGTCACCCATCTATCGAGGGTTTCAAGTTACAGTGTTTTCATATTATGTTTGATTACGTATGATATCAAATGTATCATAAATGATGACCATATTCTTGATTTTTATAATATAATACTTACCAGTTAGTTTAGCCTGTCAAGTAAGATGAAAGTTCTGGAAGTCTCGCATGCATTCTACGGTTCTTAAATATATGGGCATGTGCTTTTCTTTTTTCTAAACCTTCTACTCTATACGATTAATTAGTGAATCTAGACAACAGAGTTCCTTGATTATATGTATTAAAATAATCGCTTAGCAACTTGATACTATGCATAATGATTTTCATAATCTTATCAAAACACAAACTAATTAATATTATCTCGACACAGGCACGACACTCCGCTTGTTTTTTTGTTGAATATGTCCAAAATTAAATAAATATTATTATTATCATGAGTTTGAGGCTAAATGCAAACTAGGGGAAGCATAAAGCCACACCCACAATATAATTTAGGCAGTTATATTTCTGACGACTTTATAATGACAACAATTCTGAAAATGCAAAAAGTTGTCACGCAAATGCCAAAATATATATGTTTAGCTAAATAATTGTTTATATTATATCTAGGGTGGTATCCACGGAAGAGTATCTGCGACCGGCCGTGGTGTTTTCCACGGACTCGAAAATTTCATCAACGAGGCCAATTACATGAGTATGATCGGTATGTATGAACACAATACAATAATTACCTTAATATATCTTTAATTATTTATAAATTTATGTTATCATGGTATTATGAACAGTGTTTTTTTTGTATTATCTAGCAATTAATAACATAGGCATTATATTTTAACTAGTAACTATTAAATTATGGACATAAATTTAAATTGGATACATTTATTACAATAATAAAGAAAGTTATTAGTTAGAAATGTCAACACGATAGTTTATGTAATTTGAATACTATCTCATTTATGTTAAGATACAATTTCTTAGTAATTGTGTTATTGTAAAATTTCGTAAATCGTGTATACTTTTTGAATTTAAAATGAGAAAATAATAATGCGAATAAATTTTTGGTTTTGTTTCGTGTTCACAGAAATTTTGTAGTAGATAATTTTGACAGCTTTTTATTATCATGAATGTTCTTTATAATCTCCTTGGTGTAATTTTGGTACAGCTAGTCTTACGATAAGTTTATGCTGAGAATTTTATCTTAAAAAACTTTCCATAATAATGGAATCAATATTTAATGTATGATCAAAAAGAATCATCAAAATTGGGGATGACATTAAAACACATTAAATTTCTTCAGGAACAACGCCCGGCTGGGGTGGTAAGACATTCATCGTCCAAGGTTTCGGTAACGTGGGTCTGCATACGTGCCGCTACCTCGTCCGCGCGGGCGCCACTTGCATCGGTATCATTGAGCACGACGGCGCCATCCACAACCCGGACGGTATCGACCCTAAGGTGAGCTTCTAGAATCTTCTAGTATATTCATGCACCATTGTTGTTGAACACGATGGTGCCATTCATAGCCCAGACGTTATCGAACCTATGGGTGAGCTTCTGGAACCCTCTACAATATTCATGCATATCTGCGCTTACGCGCGCATTTCGTGTGATTGAAATTTATGAAGTGGTTTTTACTTTGTTTTAATTTAAGTACAGTAAGTAGTTCGATGATTACTTTTCGAGTAGCGTCATAACATTTCCATATAGATATATATTTATAATTCATATTTACATATTTCTAAAATAATCGTTATACACATAATGAACACAATGAATAAAATAAATAGTCATGTTGTTTGTGTGTTTAATAAATTTGACCTCAATTACAGCTAGCAGTGCACATTAATTTATTAATTACGAATATTAAAACCAACAATTGCGCATGGTTTTAATAAGATGATGATGTTGGCTTATTTACAAAAATATAAAATTATGATAAATATTAAAGTAAATTATTATAACTATTAAATATTAAAGCACCATTGAGAGGCATTACAGTTTCTGGTAGACATCGTCGTCGTCACTTTTTCATGTTTCTAGTGGGGAAAAAAAAAATACGCGATGTTTGCCAAGACCTATCTCCCAAAAGTGGGATTCAACTTGGCCCCTTACTCTCCTTGAATGCCTCGTAATTAATGGACGCCCTTTATGTAACATGCAATGTATCAAGCATAATTCAATAGAATCTAGTTTTAAATATAGTGTAATTCTAAAGCCTTTTAACTTGTATTACTTTTGCCATTTGCTGTGTATAAGTAAAATTTATTTTATTCTATTGAGATAAATCATAGTGACAGAATTTTTATCATATATACATTTAAAGAAACGGGGAATATTGTGTAAATAGGATCTATGATATTGCTCAATGTTTTGAACGACACAAACTTATTTGCAGTATGCCAAATGCCATGATTACATGAGTTATATAAATAGGTAGGTGGGTACCTACATACATTGTTGATTGTGAATTCGCGAGAGGCCGGATGGGAGACTTTTGGCCCATTAAATGATTAGCAGAAATTTTAATGTTATGTATCTAGTTACCCTGTCCATCGTTGTTTGTAAATGATATTTTAATATTTATGTGCCATTGTTCCCACCATAAAGCTATCGCAATTTGATTATTTTATTAATACAGCCAAACATGAGATATTAATAGAAAGCGATAGAGTGCACTTCAAGCGGCTGATAACTATTCAATAATTTTATTGGAAGTAAGTACTATGACATTGAACAGCTGTTACTATGTTATCGTTTTTTATCTTTTATGGCATTCGTAAAATTTTACCGGGCATCGATAAAGATGGTTCTGTTGTCTTCTAAAAACGGTATGGACATAAGAGACAACAATGAATGACTATGTACAATTTCGTTGGCTTTGACAGATTTAACATTTTTTATAAGAAATAAAGACAGCGTTTGTTGATAAGTGTAACAAGTTTAAATAAAATCTGTCCGTTTTTAAAAGTCCGGGTCAGAGTCGAAACTGAAGGAATCGCTAACATACAAACAAACATGTTACGCTAATAAAAAAAATACTAACATTGAATATACAAGCTCCCGTAAAACAACCTTCGTCCTCCTTAAAAAGCGGAATAAATCTATCATGTATTCAATATTATCTATACCCTTAACTTTTTTCACTCTCTTTCCGTTGGATGACTTACTGCTTGCAAAAAGTATTGACCTTGGAATAACAAATACCTACTTACCTACAGTGACATAGACTAAATGACCTTAGATAAGTACATTAAACTTCTCGTAGACTGACTCTGTTTTTACAACGAGATAAAAACAAACATGCTAAAATGACATGCGGTCAGCGGTTGCCAGATAAAGCATTAAAGAATCTTCATTTTTATGATAACATCCGATTGCGAATAAATTATATTACCAATAAATGTAGTCTCGTTGGAGTAAATTTTATTCTTACTTTCATTTGTTTTAATAAATTGGGACGAAATTACGATTATTAAAACTTTAATGCACTCACATCATTCATCGGTCAGATTTAGATTCCTATATATCTTGATACATTGAACGTACTTTTATCTTAAGATTATATATCTTATATACAGGTACATCTATCTGTTATATACAGGACCATTTTTATATTTTAACCTTGTTCTATATAGGCGAATCACGCATGCGAATAACGTGAGCAATGCAGTTGGACAACAAACAATGAAATATTAAATATTAACTTTATCCGAGTTTACCTTACATTGTTGAATTTCATGATTATAATGACAAATATTTTTCACCACGGTCATCAGTATTAGGCGTAATAAATTACGATAAATAGTTAGATATATAAATTGCTGTAAATAGTTTTTGCACTAAGAGACCGTACAAATAAGCTAAAGAGTAACTGCAAAAAATTGTAACCCATCCAATTAAGACCGTGCCAGCCGATGCTGCAGCATTTGTTGTGATAGCGGCAACAGAAATACATCATCTCTGAAAATTTCAACTGTCTACCTATAAAGGTTTATGAGATACAGTTTGGTGAAAGACGGACAGACAGGCAGAAAGACTGCGTAATCAGGTCCCGTTTTACCATTTGCAATCCTACAAAGCAAATATATAATTATTAATTACCTAAAATTAAAAATTCTAACGTAGAAATAATTTATTACATAGAAATATTTTTTTCATTTATACATGATGATAAAATTTGTCATAATACCGAACGTGATTCACCTTGTCTGGGTTTCAAGGTTTTATAAACACCATACGACACAAAACAATAAAAAAAAATATTCGTATCACAGTGAATGTTAAAAGGTGTTATGTTATCAGAAAATTAATTATCAATAAAAATCACACTTATCAACGTCTCTTATATATTTAAACATATGTTTACTTCAATTTCTGAACTAGATTGTTCTTAATTATGATTTTTTTTTTCTTTTTTAATGCCGTCTGGTGAAGAAGAGTGAGAAAATGAGTTGGTACCTTACTATTGCCACTTCATTCACTTCTAAACTTTAGTCTGGTGTTCACTTTAGTGAATGAAGAATTTTATTCGTGTTTGTCTTCGAAAATTTAAATAGCTAATATTGATAAAAATTGGCTTTGAGTTTGCAGTTTTAAGACAATAACAGTAAAGTTTCATTTTTCAATTCTCAATTAACTATTTATTCTTTATCTCCAGGCTCTCGAAGACTACAGGATCGAAAATGGTACCATTGTTGGGTTCCCCGGCGCGAAGCCGTACGAAGGCGAGAACATGTTGTACGAGAAATGCGATATCCTTGTGCCAGCTGCTGTTGAACAAGTCATCCACAAGGAAAACGCTCACAAAATCCAGGCTAAGGTAAACTTTCACGAACAATATTCATTTAAAATATAATCATTTACAATATATATTTCATAACAAAGATACAGTATTTACAGTATTTACAAAGATACAGTATTTAATTGTTTAAACGAATTCGTGAAAATAGTCTTTGTATGAATCTTATATCTTTAAACGAGCAATTCTTGTATATATATATATATATATATATATATATATAGTTGGAATCTCGGAATCGGCTCCAACGATTTTCATGAAATTTAGTATATAGGGGGTTTCGGGGGCGATAAATCGATCTAGCTAGGAATCTTTTTTAGAAAATGTCATATTCCGTGTTTTATCGACTTAAACTTACTTTATTAACAAATAGGAGGCGTTTCTGTCGGTAAGATCGAAAAATATTATTCATATTTCATCAATTTATTAGTATGTAATTCGTACTAAAATATAATTTCCAAAAAACACAATTTATAAAAAAAAAGTACCGAGCAAAGCTCGGTCATCCAGGTACTATAATTATTATAGGCTAGTTGTTCATTGGTTTGTATTTTATATACATTATAGGTTTTAACTTCCGAGAAATGATAGATTAAGATTAAAATCATATATCATTTATTTGCCGTGGCATTCACAAGAAAATTTTAAACAGTATGCAACATGATTCAACTATCCGCCTTAGGTGTAGTTAGGAACTATTTAGTCTTTTTTGCCTCAGGTTATATTCCTATATTCTAATAAAAGAAAATAAAAACACTAAAACAATTTATAGAGAGGGAATTTAAAAAAAATATGAAAAAATTTCTAGAAAATAGATGAAAGTATTTATGCAAAGCACAGAAGAGAGAGAAGTTATTTTGTTACAAAGCAACAGTAATCGTCAAGTATCTGCATAGATTCTAGATCATCCAACGTAGACACAAGCCCTAATTGGCTAATTTCCAATATACATTGTATTTTTAACATAGATCATTGCTCTCGGTCATTGATGTACTTTGTAGCAAGTTCAATAATTGAGAAGGATTGAATTATTTATTACACATTATGTTTTTACTAAAATAAAGAACTATTAAAATTTTTATAACAATGATATGATTGTTATTTGGCAAAATTAAACACAGTTACGAATTACGAAACTAAAAAAAACCGCTACGAATTGTGAACCATTTACATTGACGCACAATTTGATTAGCTCATTCCAAATATAAAATTAATTATGTCGATTTCCTGCTTATTGGTATTGTAATAGAATTTTCTTTCATATATTAGGTAACATTACTTTTAGTGTCCCTTTCATCACTTCAATGTATTACACTATGAAAAATCACACATTTTCAAATCTCTTTGGGATTGTAATTGAAGTAATCTACTCACATATTCCAACTGGTAGCAACCATACGTACTATTTATTACTTAATTATTTTTATATTTATTTATTTATTTATTTTTTAGATAATCGCGGAAGCGGCCAACGGGCCGACCACGCCCGCGGCCGACAAGATCCTCATTGACCGCAACATCCTGGTGATCCCGGACCTGTACATCAACGCGGGCGGTGTCACCGTCTCCTTCTTCGAATGGCTCAAGAACCTCAACCACGTGTCTTACGGACGTCTCACGTTCAAGTATGAGAGGGAGTCCAACTACCATCTGTTGGGTGAGACCATTTTTTTTGTATTATTTGATGAAGCGATAATAAAAAAGAAACATATATTTCTTGTGATATGTACGTATATGAATTGTCTGGTTTCCATACATACATACACCTGCTTGAGCTAACTAAATCGCATTCGTGAAGGCTCCTTGAATATTACTTTTCATTTAATATGCGTGTACTGACTATACAATACAATATACAATACTATAATATGCTTTTGATATAGACTTTTGTTGTAATCAATTTAATTTTTTATGATTCCTTACTCAAGCTCTTTAACCGTTTGGTCACAAATAAATACATTTTTACATTTCCATAATTACCCAAAGGCTACCATTCTCCACGGGACTTTTTCTTATCTGAGTCTCTTACCTATGTTATTTAACATTTCTGCTATAATATGCTTATTGTATAGAAGGTTTCCCCACCATAAAAAATACATACATACCTTGCATATATCCGACGTTACCCACGGCCCCTGGGCAAGGTGTAAATGACCGTGTTTCTACCGACTAAAAACCCATTGCGTTCTGTCGACACCAGTGGCGTAGCTATCATAGGGCCAGGTGGTGCAGTGCACCAGGGCCCCGGAGCTCAGGGGGTCCTCTAACCTCAGCTTTGAAAGAGGGGAGGAAGGCGGAAAGAGAGGAGGAGGGCCCGATTCTATGCAACAGGGCCCTTGTGCCTCTAGCTATGCCACTGGACTCGACACTCTTTAGTCCTTCCCTAATACACGACGAATACCAACATACAAATAGTACGTCCGCGACGCCATCCACCATAATATAGTGTAATGACGTTATAATAAATTGGCAGAGTCCGTGCAAGAGTCGCTAGAGCGTCGCTTCGGGCGCGTGGGCGGGCGCATCCCGGTGACGCCCTCCGAGTCCTTCCAGAAGCGCATCTCCGGTGCCTCCGAGAAGGACATCGTGCACTCCGGCCTTGACTACACCATGGAGCGCTCTGCTAGGGTTCGAATTAATTTTCAATGCAGTTTTTTCTTCTTTGCACTCTTATTTAATGATATTTTCTTTTTATAATTCTTGTGCTACGATATTATGAGATTTGATTGTTTTATAAGTATGTAAAAGTGTTTAAAGTAGACTGTTTTTAAAGATTTTATGATGCCAGCGGAGACAAAAGCTTGCTTCAATTGTTTATTATGGGTTCATTTTCGAAAATAATCTTCAATATTTTTTTAATTATACTGTTAATTCTAGTATAAATTAGTAATATTCTCAAATGTTATATGTTTGATTGTTATCAGGCTATCATGAAGACTGCCATGAAGTTCAACCTCGGTCTGGACCTGAGAACGGCGGCGTACGCCAACTCCATCGAGAAGATCTTCACAACTTACGCCGACGCGGGTCTCGCTTTCTAATCTAATCATATTAATACGAATTTCAAGTATTGTCTGCATTTGAAAGACTCCCATTTAGCCCCCCATGCACTTGAGTCATTACAGATAAGACGTTATATACACAGTATTTTATTTCTTGAAATCATGGCTTTTATAATTTTAACTTGTTGTTTATCTTATAAGTAAAAAATGTGATTTTCCAACTGTAATGTCTTGGTTTTCGAATTAAATTGTTTTACCGTTACAATGAGTTTTTATTTCGAATAATTTAAAAGCTACATTCTTTGGACAATAAATAAGGAATTCATACAACAGGACAATCCTTGCCACCCTTACATATACAATAAAATGTGTACCTACACTTTTGAACTGAGCTTTTGTGTTATTTTGGTCCATGATACTTCATTTTTGACACTCATATTTAACTTTTTATTGGCTTAATTAATTTACTGAGTTTATTAATCAGGGACTGTAAAATTAGCTGTCAGTAGACCTTAATATATATTATGAATAAAAAATTGAGCCACGGTGATCGCTTGCCATTAAATGAACTACCAGCTCGGTCGACTGCTATGACTTTTGTCTTGAAATAGTAGCAAAAGTACATTCTAACAGACTTGCGCGTGTAAAATTTATACTATAATATAAAAGTTAAAAAGTAAATACATATAGACTATTGGCCTTATGTTTTGTTAAGTTTTCTCCTTTTAAATAAATAAATACTGGTAACAAAGTACGCAATGCTCGTGTAGTATTAAATATAATATTAAGTACATACGGAAATAACATCGACTCACCTATACATACTTATTGTAAACAGTAACCAACCAGAGTAATTGCTAAGTATAATGGATTTTTTAGGTTTGTATGTTAGTGTAACTTTGGAACATTGAACCACAGAATATTGAAATTGAATATATTACGTACAGAATTCAATTTAAATATTCTGTGTATATAATATTGTATACACAGAACATTTTATACTCTGTACACCTTCATTCGGATATTTCTTCAAACGAGAATTATAGGGCGTTATAAAAAAATATTAATATTTTAAAAAAATATACGAAGTTTTTGGGCACCACAGAGTAAGTAATATATTGAACTACCCGTCTCATTATAATACTCTTTCTAATATACACTACGTGCATAGTGCCTACTAGACGATATTATAAATTTCTACAAACTACTATAGCAGTATGTTATCTGTGATACTACCTATATTAAATAATTGTAACTATCCATATAAATTAATCTAAATTGAATCAATACCCATCGGACAAAATTGGACTATTTATAAGTTACGTAAAATATGTGTGTAAATGCCAAATTGTTACAAAAATGACAATAAGGAAACAGAAACGCAGCCAATTACGTGTATGATGTGTTGTTATAAACGTCACTGTCAGAATAGCTTCGATAAAGTTATCGCTAAAACTAACTATTTTTGATGTGCTCTACCGATTATACGAATTTTGAAGAAAGATGTTTGCAAAAACTTTGATATTTACTGTTCTGGTACTCTTAATCGATGGAATATTAACGAAAAGTGTAGAGCTAACTTTCGAATTACCTGACAGCGCCGAAGAATGTTTCTATCAAGAAATAGAGAAAAATACCTCAGCTTCCCTAGAATATCAGGTAAATTTAACAACAATTATAACAATTAAATACGTCGGTCGTATTTACTTGCACTTAAGACTTGAATAATTGTTGTTTAAAGTGTCATCAAAATAACCTATTTTATTGATGGCTGAAAAATTAGTTTTTGATAATTATGAGTATTATTTGTATGTTTTTTTTTTCTATTTCACAGGTTATCACAGGAGGTCAGTACGATGTTGATGTAAAAGTTGAGGGTCCCAATAAGCAAATTATCTATCAGCAACAGAAGATGCAGTATGATTCACATCAATTTACAGCTCAACACACTGGTAATTGAAGAACTACTTATATATTAGTGTTGTGTAACTTCCTTTTAATTAAACATTATGTTCTTTTAGGTGTGTACAAAGTGTGCTTCAGTAATGAATTTAGTACATTTTCACACAAACTGGTTTATATGGAGCTAAATGTTGGCCCTGAAACACCACTGCCAGGTGTTGGTGATCATGCAACTGTACTTACACAGGTAATACTGGTATTTATGTTTAATTTTAGCTTTCTTCCTTATGTACATTTTGTTACAATACAAATGTATGCTTGAATAATGTTGTTGATTTTTATGTAAATAATATTTAAATTTGGTTAGAATAATTTTACCTTACTAATACTAATACTTCTTCATTAAAATGACTTTTATGTGACACTTTAAGTGTATTGCAATAATTATTAATGTTAGTAATTGTTGATTATTCAAACATCTGGATATTAATCATTTTTATCATTTACAAATATAAAATGAATAATTTGCAACATAAAATGCATTGTATAAAACTGCACTTATGTGTGAAGTCCTATAGATTACTTTGGTGATAAAAACTCATTCATATTGTTATGGTAATTTAATAGTATTTACATAAAATGTTTCACCTTGACTTAACACAGGTGCAGTTATGTGCATTATAATAACCCTGCTAATTTTATTTTTACCTTTCAGCTTGAAACCTCAGCAGAAGAAATACATTCAGCTTTAAATAGAATTATTGATCATCAAACCCACCATAGGTTAAGAGAAGCCCAAGGACGCAAGAGAGCGGAAGACCTAAATGAAAGAGTTTTCTGGTGGTCTATTGGTGAAACTTTAGCTATTGTCTGTGTCACATTTGCACAAGTCATGATATTAAAGAATTTCTTTAGCGATAGACCAACTTTATATAAATGATTAATGAAATAGTGTAATAGCATATTTATTAATATATTTCTTGTGTTAATTCACTTTGATTTGTTTTATTCCTACCAAGCAAAATAAGAAAAATTACTTGTAAGAAAATAGTGCTACACATAAGCATAAATCGAACAAACCAAATATATACCTAGGTGTTATTTCAGACATGAAAGCGGATTGCCTTGATGGGAGCTAGCATAGGCAACTTTTACTCTACCATATTTAGAAAGACCTAGGCTACCAATCCCTACTCAGTTTTAATGAAAATTATACAGTAAATATATCAGTCAATAAGCAGACCATCATAACAGCTTATTCCTTGTATACTAATCCAAACAAATAATCAAATAAATACATTGGAATGGATGTAACTAATGACATTGAGATTTTTGTAGAAACAAGAGCAATCCATTTCAGATCTCATGCAAATTAGATCAGTTTCATCTAGGACTGATATGGTAGTTTGTCTTTGTTTATGGTAGTCTGTGTATTATCCTACTATTGATAATATAAATGTGAAAGTTTGTAAGGATGTGTGTATGTTTGCTACTTTCACGTAAAAACTACTGAACAGATTGCAATGAAATTTGGTACCTAGATAGCTCGACAGCTGGAATAACACATAGGCAACTTTTTATCCTGATGTTCCTAGAGGATACAGACTTACGCGGGTGAAACCGCGGGGCGCAACTAGTATTATTTATATAAGTAATTTCCCCTTCTGAAAAAGAACTCAGAATCTTTATTGTACATGTTTTAAATATGCATAATATTCATTCTTAGACATGCTTTACAAATGAAAATAAAACATATGAGCTATATTTCATGTATTTATGTATAAAATATGACCAATTTCCAATCTTTCTCTTACAATATAATGTAATATCAGTATTACAGCATTTAAATATAATAAAGCAGAATTCTCTTATTTCTTATTGGAACAATATGCTTCACAAAAGTTGGTTGTAATATTATTCTGTAATTGTAAAATTGGAAGGTAAAAGTATTCAGAATATAGCAATGTATACATATTCATGATTCATAATTATAGGCAAAAATTAAACACAATGATAAAAAATGAAAATAATATAATTTGCAATTGTATATAGGAAATTTTAAAAGAAAATTGTTTTTATTTGATAGGAGTCAATGTTGTTAGACATAAAAATGAACAATTTACATGACAAATTTAGAACAATACTAACAAAGCAAACACACCATTAACCAAGGCACATGGATAAGCTATAAGGGGCCTTTGTTCCGCATCTCCTGACATAGTTACAAAGAGTCTGCTAGCTGATAAAGCTGACCAAATCACTGCTATACCAGACAATGACAAACCTACTGTTCCCTCCAATGAGATAAATATCCCCAGACCAGCCAGTGCTACCATTGGTAACATACAATAGCCTAATACACTTGCTACACTTAGTAATGTAAATACACCTTCAGTACGACTCATTAGAGACAATAGAAAATACATTAATATTACAGACATTACAGATAAACCGTACACATAACCAAAATGTGCTTTATTGCCCGAGAGAAATAGGCATACTGCCAAAGCCAGACAAAAAGCTATGGGTCCTGCAATATCCGTATCTCTTAATAAGAAGTTTGCATCATCTGCTTTAGACTGTCCATGAAATGGATTAAGAACAGCTAAAGTCTTCTCCAATATTCTATCAGGGTATATTTCTAATTCATCTAGAAGTGGCGGTTCATCAAACTCTGATGTAGTTGGTGCTGTCTCTCCTGGTATTGGAGCTGGCGTATATAAACTTGGATTATAATATTGGTTGTTATTTGCTGGAGGACTCTGCCCTTGGTCATATGAAAAATTTTGCTGTTCTGGAGAAAAAGTCTGAAAATCTGAAAAATTCCAATAAATATTTTTAGTATACAGCGGTTCAAATAAAACAAATCAATAATATAAAGCGTATTTACCTAAAGTTTGAGAACCATCTCCAAAAGTATTTGAAGTATTGAAAGAATAGCTTTGATTGTTGTCAGGCGGCTGCCATGCAAAATCGTTTGTATTTTGAAATCCTGCCATATTGAATAATACAATTCGTTTGTCTCGCAGTCAATAATTATTTTTACTTATAAATATTTATGCATCAGACATCATTAAAAATTGACACTGATCACTTAGATTCAGCGACGATAAAAGTTTTCAAAATTGAAATTTGACAGTTGACGTAAATTGATACACATTGCACTGAATTATACAGATATTCAACAGTTTATGTAAGAAGAATGTATACAGATAGTAAAAAGTTGCTTGCCAAGTTAAATATTCCGGCTAAAATCAAATTTTTATATGAATGTATATAACTAGTAATTTTATTTTGGCAGATACCCTTTTACTTCTCTTACAAGTAGACGACGACGAAAACAAAGTGACTCTCAATTTTTTATTTGTAGAGACTACTATCGTTCCGCAATATCGTCGAAGATTCTCATTTAAGATGATAACTCGCAATTATGGACGAAAATATACTATGCCCACAGTTCATACTCACAATTAATCGGTAAAGGCTGCAATTATTTCAAGCAATAGCAAGTTATTAATCCATACGTATAAAAATTTAACATCATTTTATTTCAGGTTCCTTTTATTGTAGGTACTAATAATAAAATAATAAACAGAAAATAAGGAAGAGGATGAAATATGTAGTTCATTTGATTTTCACTCGTTTTATTTTATATATTTATTAATATGCGGTACACCCGTATATTAGTGTATTCACAATAATAATGTGAAAGAGTTATAGTAAATTAACAGTAACAAAAGCAATGTTTAACACACACTAATCTAAGCACTTTTTAATAGTGAGTTAAAGTACAAATAAGTACATCTATCGTCACGTATCGATTAAGCCCATAATATATTGTGATGATTTTTGATTACTTGTAAAAAATAAAAGACGGTTTAGATTATGGCATTGATACTTGTATTTCATGGTTACATGGTATATTTCGGAATGATTACACATTTTTCAGTCTAAAAATATTTCTATTAGGAAAATAAAAGGGTCCACATTCGCGATTACAATGGAAAATACTTGTGAAATGGTTTAAGAAATTGATTTTGGTTCATAGTTTACTTATCTGAATAACGTTGTATCAAATACATTTACATAATATACTATCACAAATATTCATACGTTCAATAGTCTAGAAGATATTATGTAATGTTAATTGTAAAAAATTGTATTTTTTATTCAAAGATTATTATTGTTTAAAATTTTTAGCATTAAGACATACAAATCGCGAAGTGCTTGATATATAGCAAAATAGTGTTCACTACAAATTCTTGTTTTAAACAAATAAAATTGGACAATTTTTTGAACAG
Source organism: Zerene cesonia (assembly GCF_012273895.1). NCBI lineage: Eukaryota > Metazoa > Arthropoda > Insecta > Lepidoptera > Pieridae > Zerene > Zerene cesonia. Next base: position 4,842,799 of record NC_052104.1, on the reverse strand, counting down.
CGTTATCTAAAGCTTAAAAAGCTAATAAGCTGTGAGCTATCAACAAAAACATCAAAATAAGTACGTTTCTTCTTTCATAAATGACGCGTTCTCAAAATAGACGTATTGCACCCAGTTACTGAGCTGGCTGGACGTTTTATCACAAAACTTTATGTGTCACGCGTCCAGAATGACAAAACAAAAACCCCCTAATGCTAAACGTTAAAACTCGTACGCATAGCAAAATATGTGGAAATTACACGATTCGTTGTTTTATGAGATTTATAACACTAAGATCATTTTCGACGATGTTCAATATAATAAAAATAAGATATTCGCTTTACTGTAGCATTTTTTAAGAAACAAAATTATGTAAATAGAAAAGTAATCCTGAAAGAAGCTCTATATATTAAATTTTGAGTGAAGTAAAGTTGAACTTTTTTACAATATCAAATATCAATATTTCAAGCTAAACTTTTCCAACTTTGGTGAGATAAAGTTTTTGTTTTTTTAACTTGTTGCAATTATTAGTTTTATTTGATATAGTATTCTTGAATCATAAAAATTATCGAAGGATATCCTTTTTTGTCGAATTGAGAACGCGTCCTTGACATTGTCGTTTTTCTCAACTCAACTTGTATAAATGTTATTAAATTCAGGTACTTACTTATACATCATATTTACCATAATGCACTGCGGATCAAATATTTTCTAAAGAAAATTAACAATCTAATGTTGTAAAAATAACAAACATAACATTGATAAAACATAACTTACACAACTAGAAAATATATTATTAGAATCACCCTATGAATAATACTTATATTTCCATATTTCATACATTTGAATCATCTCATCGAAATAAAATTGAAAATCAAATCGGAATGGATATTTTTCAAATGCATAGCTCTTGTGCGTGTACCCGTCATGTTACATAAATTATTGTGAATTATTATCATTTAATATAATGGCGAGTTGCTATACATACGCATTATATAAAATTATTATATAAGGACTGGACTGAGGCTCATTATTAACGACACTATGTGTCATACTCAATAATTTTAATAAAAGTTATTTCACTATATACCTATATAATCTAAGTAGCGTTTATATACAATCTAAGTTTGTACACACAGTACACTCTTAAATATTAGCTGTGTATATTTATATAGTTATGAACACACTAATAAAATGGAGATTACAAATTCCAAACGGAAACATCATGTTATTGGTTATAATTTTGAGGTAAAAGAACCAAAATTGACTTCAAATAATATCCACATATATATCACAGATTTCTAAGGAAGGGAATTTTCACACCGTCACAGGTCCTGGTTGTGAAACTGCAAATATATCCGCGTCTATTACTTGAGTGGCTACATTTTTATAATTCACTTCCTCCTTTCAAAACATTTATTTTCCTAATACTTTTCAAAATCTCCCACGCGCAATATTTACTAGCCATCATAAGCAGTATGGCAAATCGTCGATAATAAGGTCCTAATTAATTGTAAAAAGTATTCATAAAAACATTGCGTAAATAAATAAAAAGCATACAATCTCAAATTACTACGCAGGTATATCATTCAAAAATATTAACCCTAAAAAATGATTGTTTATCAATTACAAATATAAACACATTTTGGTATTAAACTTGGAAGTAATCACTTACAGTGCAATCCGCACCATTGTTAATACTGCTTTTGGGTTCTCTATTGTTAGAAATGTTGATTCTCTCGTAGCCTGCTGAGGAATCAGATCTATCGACACCGGAACTGTTGGCTTGGTTGTGAACTTTTTCGTAAGGCGGATCTTTCTTTGATAGTTCAAAATATTTAACACTTTCATAGTTCGGATCTTTTTTAGACCGAACCGAGTCATACCTTGAGTTATTGGAGCGAACTGACTCGTATTTCGGATCCTTACACCTCAAGGATTCATAATTAGGATCGTGAGTATTAACACTTTCGTAGTTGGGCTCTTTTGGTCTCACTGATTCATAGTTGGGGTCTGATTCACTTCCAGTAGTGTAAATGGGGTCATTCGTCATTGATTCGTAATTTGGTTCGACTGCCGCTTCATCATTATTGTTCGGCAAACTATTGTATTTACCTGATCTCTTATTAACTGTAGAATAAGTGGGTTGTACTTTGTAATTAGAAGCTATTGTTGCGTATGGTGGAGTCGGTGATTGGTTCCTTAAGACTTCGTAATTTGGATCCGAATCTGAGGCGTTGTTATCAGTTTTCGATATATGTTCGTAACCCGGGTCGCTACTTATTATGCTATTTGGTCCACTATCAGACATAAGATGGCTTACTTTTAATAAATTATTGTTTGTGAAGCTTGAAGTTTGTCCGACATTATTGATTTCCTTGACTGTTTCGTATCCAGGGTCTTGGTTCTGGGAACTCTTTCGTTCCTTTCTCGATATAGTTTCATAGCCGTGGTTCACTGACTGCTTTCGATCGATCGTCTCATACCCCGGATCGTCGGCGCGGAACTTTAACGTGCTTTTATCTGCGTCGACATCTTTTACCTTTCTACCACTGTTCGCTTCCTCCTTTGCTTTGACCTTCTTCATAACTTTCGCATACATTTCTTCGACGTTTCTGGAAGGGCTCTCTGTTGCTCTTTCAGAATTAATACTCGTGTTGGCGTCGGCTGATGAATAATCGCTGAATCCGGGGCCATCTATGGAATTGTACAAATTATCAGTGGCATTATCCTTCTGATCTATATCGAAGTTTAATTCTTTAGCAACGAGGGGCCGCATCAAGTCGCCGGAGCTGAATCGGTGTTTTTCTACGGGATAGTTGCAACCGTAGAAGTCGGAGGAACTGACGCAGCTGTTGTTGCGTTGGTGCTTCTCGTTGAGACTCCTTCTGAGCTTGTCGTGATTGAAGTGTAGGTCGCCTGAAATGCATGATTATTTTTATAAAAAACCAACGAACGTCATTATTTTATTTATTAATCAAATGGCTGTTTATGCTCAAAACAAAACTGTTTTGCATAAGATTTTTCCTTTTGGTGTTTATACAGTTCTACATAAAGAAATGGGATTTATTCACCATATCCATCGAATAAATAAATCAAGATTAAATATGATACATCATAAAATGTTAATCACTACAAAGCATAAAGCAACGTCGCTTCCCGCTTCTATTCCTTGTATGTATGTATGTATGTATGTATGCTTAGATCTTCAAAAATACACAACGGATTTTGATGGGATTTTTATAGATAATTATTGAAGAGGAAGGGCTATAATATGTATAATAACATCTGTTGAACTATTCCGAATTTAACGCGTGAGAAGCCGCAGGCAAAAGGTACTTATCACACTATGATTAGTGTGATCACTATTATTATAATAATAAATGTGAAAGTTTGTTTGTCCGTCAATCACGCTGAAACTACTGAGCGGATTTTGATGAAATTTGGTATACAGACAAGGTACGAGCGGACTTGGGTATAGGATACTTTTTATCCCGATTATATGCTCTCTTGGGATAAAACAGAAATCTCGATATCCGGGCGAAGTCGGCTCGAGTGGTTAGTATATAATATAATAATGACCTGCGCTAGATATGCGATGGTGTTTGGTATCCGGTGGTGGGGGTAGCGGCGAGTTGGCCTGCCGCTTCTCCGGCTTCGGCGAACCGAGCGCACCCGCTGAGTTCGAACATGACGACATTGACGCTGAAATATAAAAGTAAATATTATATCATAATTATATATAAAACTCAAAGGTGCGACCTGATATAGTGATCTATCAACGCACGGCCCATACTGAAATTTGATTAGATGTTTTAACGTAAGCATCAGGCTAAGAAAGGATTTTGAAAAATTATATCCCCGAGAGGATTTAATAGGGGATTTTTTTATAAAAGAAAGCAGACAAACGAACAAGTGGTGCGCCCATTATCGAGCGATCACAACTACCCATGAGCCCTCACAAGAAAGATGAAAGCTTGTACCATAATTTATTTTATCCACGCGTGCGAAGCTGCGGGCAACAGCTAGTATTATATCCTTCCTTGCTACTATCCTCATATATTATAAATGCGAAAGTTTGTAAGGATGTGTGTGTGTTTGTTGCTCTTTCACGCAAAGACTACTGAACCGATTGCAATGAAATTTGGTACGTAGACACCTGGACAAATGGAATAAAATATAGGCAACTATTTATCCCGATATTCCTATATATGATACGGACTTACTCGGGTGAAACCGCGGGACGTAGCTAGTTGTGTAGTATTATTAGAATTATTTTTAATATATTTTTTTTTGTATTTTAAAACCGATGAGTATGGTTAAAGGCGTATAAGTATGTTAGTAAAGTATATTACAATACATAAGTTACTACACACCTTGACGAGAGTGTGTTGCATTTGAAGTGGATGCTCCAATTTCAGGTGGTGCGCTTCTTCTGAAAACACAAATTACAAATATTTATATTCTAGTAATCATCAAACTGATTTGCCTTCACTAATAAGTGTTTTTGTTTGTAAAGAATAGTTTCCGAAACTACTGGACTCAATTGAAAAAATCTGTCCCTAGGAGAAAGTTATATAGTTCCCAAGTCATCATAATCATCATCATCAGCCCATACACGTTCCCACTGCTGGGACACAGCTTTTTTTATCAGGCCACAATCTGCCACACTGGCCAAATGCGGGTTGGCAGATGTCACATGTCGTCGAACTTTTGATTCTTGGACATTACGGTTTCCTGATCAATGTATCCCTTCACTGTTTTAAGCAATTGATGTGATGTTATCCACATTGAAACATCAATTGATTTCCCGAGTATACTGGTACTTAACATAATATTATAGCCTATTTCTTTTTTTTATTCTATTTATTTTGCTTATATCTGCTCAAGCGGGGACAGGCGGAGTATTACCTGCTATGTATAGCCACTTCGTGCGTAACGGTGTTGGCAGCGGGCGCGAGGTGGTGCGCTAACCCCGCGGCAGGGGTCGCGGGGGTCGCGAGAGTCGCGGGGGTCGCCGCGGGGTTGGGGGTCCGTCGCGTGCGGGGGTCCGGCGCGATCTGCGCGTACGTGTCCGACCCTTCGCCGACGCTCGCTTCCTCTATCGCAGCGTACATTTCATCTGGAATATGTTAATTTTTCAAATCAGACCAGTTCCCTTAGATAAGTGCGTTCAAACAAGCTCTTCAGATTTATCATATTAACTAGCTGACCCGGCAAACGCTGTTCTGCCTTACTCTTATCCTTTAGGGGTATGAAAAATAGATGTTGGCCGATTCTCACACATACCCAATATGCACACAAAATTTCATAAGAATCGGTCCAGTCGTTTCGGAGGAGTTTGGCAACGAAAACTGTGACACGAGAATTTTATATTCATACTAGCTGCGCCCCGCGGTTTCACCCGCGTAAGTCCGTATCCCGTAGGAATATCGGGATAAAAAATAGATGTTGGCCGATTCTCAGACCTACCCAATATGCTTACCAAATTTCAGAGGAATCGGTCAAGCCGTTTCGGAGGAGTATGGCAACGAAAACTGTGACACGAGAATTTTATATATATAGATATATATATATATATATATTCAAGAATTGCTCGTTTAAAGGTATAAGATTATAAAATCGGTACTTTTGTTTCATCAATAATCGTAATAATGTTAACCACATTCAGTTCAAGAGAAAAATTCTATAAGAAAGTTTTGGATTCGGTACTTATATATTATATATAATTAATAGGACAAAAAATTTCATACTGCCTCTTTTTCGAATTCCCACTAAGTACAAAATTTATAATACAAATTTTATAGTCTTAATTTATTTTTGAATTTTAAATATTGAAACTGTGTTGACGGGTGTTTTAATTTTTAAATTTTAATTCATGCTTCCTTACCTGAATCATCAGAGACGGTGGCGTAGTGCGGTTGTAATGGAGGTTTCATGCTCTGTGCTCTTATATTGCTAAGTGGCTCTCGAACCGATATACTAGTGTAACCCTCTGAAAATAAATAAACGAATTCAATAAATATATTTATATGAAAATTTGTGGCATTGTAACATGATTTATTAACTAGTTCTTTTTTTATTTTGTGTAAAAAGTGTCGTCGATTAAATCCAAAATTTCAGATCAAATAGCTCATGCACATCAAATCATAAGAATCTATCAGTGAATTCAATCCATTCTTATCAAATAACCAATCTCGTATTAAAGGATAATAAGGGATCTTATTTTTGAATTTTGAATATTATAAAATAACACAAACTAGCAGAGTCAGTAGAGTCGCCGCTAAAGTGCGTAGTTGTATCCGTAGTAGGCCTGGGTGACGGTGGGGTGATGTAGGGTAACTCTTGACTCGACGGCAACTGCCCACTTATTGCCACCGATGCTGATATTGGAGCTGATTCTGAAAATTGTACTTTTATTAAGTTGCTACAATAATGGGAGTTTTCGATTTGATGATCCATTCACTAGGCGTTTTTTTTAACGAACTTAAAAGAGGAGGTGATTCAACTGTACCTTTTTTGGGTTTTTTTTTCCTCAGAAATTTTTACTGGGTGAACCTATTTTGATGATTTTTGTTTGTATATTTAAAAGCCTAGTGACTTTCTTGTGGTACTATTTAATTTTGGTCAAGTCCTGACATGTTGAAGGCGCTTAAGTCTTTTATTATAATAATTATCGCTCTTATATAATCGCATAAAATGAACTACTTTGAATGTAAGTATGTATATGGTTATGGTTTTTGCTGGTTAATATTTTTTTAATAAAAAAAATGGTTGCCTGTAAAGTCGGTTTTACGGGCGAAGATTTTACGTGACAACGTCTGTTTCTTGGTACAATATTTATTGATATGAATATTATTTAATTGCACAATAGGAACAAGGAATTGAATGAAAATAAGAATTGCACAAATTTTAACTATAGAAAATATATTTTGTTTACTAAAAAGACAGAGACAGAGACACAAGCACGCGCCGATTCAATGCGCCTAATTCTCTAGTGCTGCGCGCGCGGCGGACCGATCATAGTTCGGTGACTCATCGTAACGTTACCGGGCGTTATACTTTTTCATGAGTGACTCCGAGCCGCAACCTAATTTAAGACGTTGTCACGTCAAAATTATAAATCAGAAACTGGCTATCAATTTAGAGAAACTATATAGTAATAATACATACAATATTAAATAAACAAAATTTTCTAGTTTGTATCGGACCAATACCATCTGAAACTAAGCAGGTTCACTATATGTTATTTATATATATCCTATTAATATTATAAATGCGAAAGTTTGTAAGTATGGATGTATGGATGTTTGTTACTCTTTCATGTAAAAACTACTGAACCAATTGCGATGAAATTTGGTACGTAGACAGCTGGATAACTGGAATAACATATAGGCAACTTTTTATTCCGATATTCCTACGGGATACGGACTTACGCGGGTGAAACCGCGGGGCACAGCTAGTGTAATTTATAAAAAAAAACAGTCTTCAACGACCGAAGTTTTATATTGATCGATGTCGGAGTAAAATAATTTTATATTATATTTTATTGAATCGTACAACAATGTGGTTGAAATTACCACCATTTCAATGTTTTCACAACTTTACAATCAATTATGTATTTAATGTAATGATTGTTAACAATACAACGGAAGAAATACACGCGCGTCAATAACTACAATAGAAACACGATTGCCGTAATGATTGTAAAATCTATTATACAGTACACTTTACGATCTCGCGGAACGTAAATAATTGGCCTGTAGGAAAGTAAATGCTAATTGTTCTCTTGTAGGATTCGTACCAGCCCCGGATGTTGTCGCTTCTCGTTCATCTATCTGGATTTCCACGTCTTCTGGGTCAGTTGTTATTTCAACGGTTCTGAAATATAATAAAAAACATTCCAAGTTAATCTTTACAATTCGGAAACAATATATTAATATACGTACATTTATGTTAAATTCTTTCTGATAATAAAAACATACGGGAAAATATCGTAAATTGTTTCGCGTCGCATGATAATGCAATCCTAATTAAATATATCTAATACATCGACATTTTCTCCAATGCAAAGGTTATAAAATACTATCGCCGACAGGACAATGAAATATCAAAAGCGTTCTACGTCTCTCTGTCACGACATATCACAGTTCCGAGATAACTTTCCTCTATACATATTCGACATTAGATAATTTATGAGCGGCCTCAAAATGAAAGGTCAGCAAACAGTCTTCCTATCACATAACAATATAATGTACATATGAAGAGTGGTAAATGTTATTAAAGTATCGTTGAGCTTTGATAATATACTTATATATATAAAACTGTTACCCGTATAAATTTTGAGGCAAAACCCTAATAATTTTTTCCCCTTTTGCAAATTGCGTAAGATAATATAACAAATAGACTATAGCTTTACTCGATAAACTGACTATCCGATACAGAAGATTTTATTTTCAATCAAAACTAGAAATTAGCGTGTTTAACCGTTTACTGATGAATCATTAAAAATGCGTAATAGGAATATGTATTTAAAATTATAATTATCATTCATAATAATCATTAAACATACATGATACCTTAAAAACACAAAAATGTGCATTCTTGAAAACCAAGCGATCGATAAATAATCAATACTTTTGATTCAACATTACATATTAAATTCATATGCATTACAAAGAAAGCATTATCAATAAAATCATATCTCGTAAAGATATCATCAAGTAGGTTTTCAAATCTAAGGCAGGAAAAAGTTTTGTCTTTATTTATATATTTGAAATAAGTTGACATGGTACAGAAAATTTATATGAAGTAATTTTTTTTAACCATCATTTTTTTAATATATCTGGCTAGCGACATAACCACTACCCGTATATCCTACTCAATGCTCAGTGCTCGAAAGCTCACTGGGGCAGGTGGGTCGCCTGATGTATGTAAATATAAAAATAAAATTGCGAGTCGTTTGTCCGACTGGGACATTAATTTGTGACGCTAACAAATATCGACAAAATCGAAAAATGAATATAGGTACATATAAATTTAAACGTTGCTTTTCGAAATAATTTTACTTCCATACTAGGAACTTACATGTTATGACTTTCATTCTGCAACTTGGCATATGCATGCTCATACGGGTGATCTCTGCTTGACGACGCAGTTGCGGCAACCTTATTACCTGGGAATGAGATAAAGATTGATTTCCACTAATTTAATTATCAACTTCAATTGAAATACATAACAGCATTTATCGTGATCAAGTATTCCGACAATCGGTGCTTTGATGTTGCCATTACCTCTGTTGATAACCATCTAGATAATAATCACATATCGGTATCAAAACAAATCATGCATTGGTTACTGCAGTAGCAGTTGTTGTAAAATTTTCAACACAAAAAATATGACTAGAATACGCATGTCATAGCGTGAACAGTCACTTATCAATATTATTATTAGTTTAAAGGGAATTTCCTAAATTATCTACTTATATTCCTAGTTCGATGAACTCATAACATACTTATCGCTTTTTTTCCTATTCATGACATAGATTAGCATAGCACCTTCGGGCATATACTTTATACATAGAAGAAGACGCTTATTGCGAATACTGCATAAGAATGTTAATTTATTTATGTATTCATCCTTTATTTCACTAGATTACAAACTTAAAATTAACCTAGGTTACATTATAATAAATAGCGGTCTTATAAAAATAGCGATGTTCTAAGATCACCCGCTTGAGTTTCTTAAGTGACTCGGGAATTCACTTTTAAATTGAAGCAAATTGATTTATTCGTTCATTAATATCGAAAAGTGGCTCTTGAAATTGAAGCCTTCGTTTTCTGAGTTGAAAATCTCAAGTATTAGCTGATTGTAGATAGCGCAAGTCCAGCGACGTCGCATTGTGCACGTAAGCAATATCGAGTGTTTGGCGGTTTTCTAAGATTCATGACAGTTTTAAAGAATAGAAAAAATTGAACACGAGGCGGTATTCGAACCCGCTTCTTTTTGCCATATTTATATTACCTTAAGATTCGAGATATTTGAAAGTGGTGATAGATGAAGGAAACTTTATGTCACATAAATATACAAACAGTGGAAACTAATGCTCAATAAAAACCATAATTAAACTTTAAAGAAACCAAATAGTTTCTATGCTTTTCGATCATTGAATGAAACATGCATTAATTTAAAAAATTCATATAGCATTAGCAGGTTGATGAAATAATTTTCTCTAATAGGATCAGTGGAATAAGATTAACTCTTCCTGTTATTGTTGTAAATACAATTTTCTTATTAAATTAGTAAGAATTACCTTCATCCAAGTTGACAGTTGCATATATTTCTGATGCTGTATCACCACTGTCATGTCTTCCGACTGGATGTGGAATTTCCGGAAGACTCCTTTGGCTGTTTTGTGTAGATGCCCTGCTTTCAATATTAAAATCAGTATTTTATATGAGAATATATTTGCATTATAGTTGATGGATATAGACGAAATTAAAAATAATAGAGAAAATAAGAAAAAATGCAAACACATCCTATTGTAAATTCTTGTAAAAACTTAAAAGAACACAAATATAAGTAGAATTGTGTGTTGTTAATATTGGACCTTCAGTTTATATTTGGTAAGACAAAAAAGAAAACAAATGTAAACTTTTATATTGATTTAAAAATGTTCTAAAACAGTTTCTAAATGCATAATACTCTTGATTGTTTGAATAATAACATTTAATACTTCATTCATCTCAAGGTTTTATTCATATAATTAACATTCTTATAATAATTGGAATTATGTCAATAATCCTGTAAGATTCGCAGGATAATTTTGTGCCAAATTTTATTCAGATTGGTTCAGTGTTTTAGATGAGAGATAAAAAAACGACAGACACATGGAGAGGTATAGGGACAGACAGACAGAGTTACATTTGCATTTATAATATTAGGAGGGATAAATAACTTGTTGATCAGTTGCATGTGAACTTAAAAGTACATTGAATTAAAAATGCTCCAGCAAAAATCTTTATTTTCCAACAAACATTTAATACATCATGCGATGAAGCACTAAAGTAAAGAAAAAGAAATGATTAATTGCCAGGCTTTTTTCAGGCAGATTATCTAATTCTTTGAGACTTACTATATAATTATATGTGATTATAAAACTTATATATTATTAGGATGTATATAAATTTTCAATCACTGAAATAATGTATTGCAAGTATTCCTTGTAAAATGTGTCACTGCTATGAATGAATCCTTTAATAAATGACTCTTAGATTAAAAGATGAGTCATGTTCATAGTATTTAGTTAAAGGCCAAATTATAAGTTTTACAACAGCCCTGGATAAAATTACAAGTAATTTTTTACTAAAAGAGCCATTTTTGATCTGCTTTTTAGTTTTAATGCTATTATGTTTTACATAAAACAGTACAAGAAGTTTATGAATAAAACAAATAAAATGAATGTTAATATAGAAGCACCCAAAGCATGAAGTGATAGAAAACTATTAGTAAGGATGTCACCTAACATGAAAATACTTAATAGCATTTTAAAATAAGTTAAAATAATTAAAAAATTCAAAAATAATTGCTACTTGTAATACAGCAAAAATTTAGGACAGTTGTAATATAAAAGCTAAAACTATGATTATATCCAACAACATTGAGAGGTTAATAAAATAACATTCTATGTTAGCCCTTGGGGAGTTAGGTTAAACAATAAGGGCATGCCAGTACTGAGACAAACCGCTTAATAGATGCTGGAGTGGTCGGTGTTGGAGATGGGGCCTCCTCATCCAAATGGATTTTGACCACTCCGGCTGTGCCAACCAACTCACTTCTGTTAAATATAATATAATTTTAATGTATATTTGACAATTTAAAAGTACAGATTAATTACAAGCAGACCTGTAGTACTTTACTGATATTAGTTACAAAATATCTTCTAGCTCAAATCTATTTCTCTTCATTTTGAATTAATGAATTTATAATCAAAATGTTGATGTTAAAAACTGAAAGTGTTTAAAGCCATATTTAATAATATAAAAACTTACTTCTGATTAGAATTTTTGCAACCGCAAACACAGGCCGATAAAACGGTGACAAGAGTGGCAAGCACTCCTAGGCTTAAAAGAATCTCTATCAAAGTATACATAACAGTTTTTTTTTCTTAAACCGACACCATATTTATGTGAAATTGAGAATATAATATTAAGTCACTCCTTTAAAAAGAAATGATTTAAGCACACAACTTTCTTCCATTTGTAAAGGTACGTAAATGTAGGGCACTATTAGCACGACAAGAGTTGGTGATACCTAGAGTATGCCCCACCTTTGTAAAACATGCATTTAGTACGCAAAACACAACAAAATTGTGGTAGAATTACGTCTTATACAGTTAAATTATATTAATCATGTAAGAATGTATCTGCACATCTACGCGCAAATTAACATCAAAACTAAACTAAATAAATAAATTTCAGGACCTGATTTGACATTTAGAGAACACAGACAAACTATTTTTATTTTTCGGTTATTTCTGAACGAAACCAATGTATCGAATAAATCACTGAAAAATAAATTAACGCTAAAATAACAAACTCAAAATTCACTGAACTTTGAATACTATAAATCCAAATGTGATTTTAAATTAATGAAAAAAAAGGAAATGGGGAGCAATGATCACGTTATATAAGAATGTGGCTAAACCTTGGTAACCAAATCCAAGAAGTATTTCCTAGAATTTTTTTAATATTGTGTTGATGTGTTAGATATTTTTTTATTGTCTGATTAATTACATAATAATTTAAAAACTTTGAGAGTTCGCTGAAAGGCTGATTACGTTAAAGCTTTGCGTGGAACAAGCTAAAAAAAAAACAAATTGACAAATGACAGTTTTTCCAAGTTGACATTTCAATTTTTATACTCATTTTTCAAATTTGGACCAGTTTAACCGTATTTTAAGAAAACACGTCTGTTTCATAATAAATTTTTTCCTATAGTCTTAAAAGTGGTAATTAACAACCGACGTTTCATACAAATTTCTTACTTGGACATGGTTCCATAAACTTGTTGTATTTAATGCAACTCCAGGTACTATAACCTAAATCAGACGCCGGTATGGAGACTAAAAGTGAAATATTTTCGCAAAGACTAATTCATGCAGTTGTGTGGGATATTGCTTTGCAATCATTTCTTGCCATTGTGTTAGTGTTTATAATTCAAATTGACTTAATTCATCCACTGTCATGGATAACATCTACATTTCAAGATATTATAAGTTGGAAGATGGGACTTAACGTTATTCTTCTTGGTTTGGTGTCATTTTTTCAAGCATTTATTTATGGGAAATATTACACGACTCCTATGCCTAAATATTTTACTAGGTTTTCAATGTTTCTAAATATCTTCACTTTGCAAAATCTTATATTCACACTGCTTTATGCATTAAATGGATACTTTACGATGAGCTTATATTCATCATTAGCTAAGAGTAACTACAATGTATTGAAGAAGATTTGTGAAAAAAGTGATGGCCAATGTCTAAATGAGCAGAGTTTGTTTTTACAGCTGGGTGGAATGTGGATGGGCTTATACTATTTCCTCAGTGCACACATTTTTAACAAGACTGTTTTGACATTCCCACATATATATCAGGACAAATTTCAACAGATGAAGTTAGTTATAAGTAGTGTTGTTTCAAAGGGATTCCAAAATGCCATGAAGCCCGTAGCTTATTACTGTGTATTTTATTATATATGGGGAAATAAACCAAGATCTGTTGTTTCTGAAGTGTACAGTGTTTATTTAGAGGATGCTGCACTGGATAATATTATAAATATGCTAAGTTCTGGTATCTGGATTGGCCTTTGGTTTTATGCTAGCCTCTTTTTTGTGTCTGTTAATACAATGAGAACAGTGTTCAACATAGTTTTGACAGAACCTATAAAATTTCCAATTGAATCTGAGAGAAGTTTGACATTGTACGGAGCATTATCACAAAGATCACAATTTACTGCATTTCTGGGAGCACAGTACTTAAGAATTTTAGCTATGACAGACCCTGTACGAAGATCACAAATTTTTACCTTGTCTCAACCAGGTGGACACCCTAGGAATTGGAACAATTTACTGGAAAATTGTTTAACCATAATAAAATCTTTTAATAAGGAGTTGGAGAGCATTAATGGTGAAAATAATATTACCGGGGTAAATGATTTGAGTATCAAGAAACCAGTGAATATATCTCCTATATCATCACCTTATGGATTGTCTGGAACTTTACGTAACATGGCACAGTCCCCACAAGCAATGGATATTAAAAGTCTTAATAAAGACAAAAATGAGGACACATTTGCAGCTGCAGTTAAAGATGAGTTTAATAAATTCCTTCTAAAGCTGTGTCAAAAGCCAGGTATCCATTATTTCTTTGGGGAGCTTATTGACACTAAATTAAAATTCATCCTGTTGCAAGCACCTCCTGTCATGTGGACATGTGAAGGATTAGCCCATATTGTAGCTGTTTCTTTGAAAGAAGATAAGTATGGAGTTGTGCAGAATGATTTACCTATTGTTTTGTCGGCACTGGTCAATCTAAAACAAAGTTTGGACAAGTTGTCAAAGCCTGGGCTTGTCCCAAGGAAACAGATACTCAATGATAATTTAGCTATAAGGACAAAGGCAGCTGTGCTGTCTTCAGTGAAACGCAGCATTTATAAAATTGTCATTACATTTTCTAAATACATCCATGATATACCTTTAGATCATGATGTTCAAGTTGCTATTCAACCATTTTTAGCTTGTAAAGAACCATAATTGTGATTTTACTGTAATATTAACATTAAATTATATTATTTTTGATACCAAAATGTGTTCATTTTATATCCCAAGGATATTATTCAGGATGATAAATAAAACAATAATTTATGAAATCTACAAAGTTGCTTTAATATTCAAGTAACAAATGCATAAAATTAATGACTAGATTTAAATAGACATTCATTTGTACTATTCTAAGAACCATACTCAACAATATACATATATAAATAAAAACTCTATATTAACAATGACATTTATAATATTCATTACTCAAAACAATATGAAGACATAAAAACAATCCACTGCTGTATTCACTTTAATAATTAATTATTATTTTAATTGTTGACTAGATTGTTAAGTAAATATCAATGAAAATTTCTAAAGATGTAAGAGACTAGAGAGTGAGATTGATATTTCTAATAATAAATTTATAGCAATGTATCTTCGTCTCGTAGTTCTCCACTCAATACCAACGTATGTTGACTTGCAGCTCCGAGAAGAGCTGTACGTTCCGCTGATGAAGTTACAGAGTCGCAGCTTAAAGATGCTGAGAATTAAGATTGCATTTAAGTAAAGTAATGTTGTTTAAAAGTTATGTGATGTTATTTTTGCCTGAACTTTTTCATTCTTTATTATTTTAAGAAGACTGCAAGAGCTAAAATTACACACGATCACATATGTATTGAATAGAATAAAAATTATAGGCTGGTTCATTAAAAATCTATTGAGTGTAGTAAAAAAATATATGGCTATGTTGCTTAAAAGAATATCTTGATTAAAACAGAATGATTGCCCATAACACCAGGATGATTTTCATTAATAGAATCTGCGATTTTTTTTTATGTTCATGCTTTCAACACACATTCAAATTCATATAGTCTTCATGTAGTCACCAGCAAAAATAACATGAATAACTAATGAAGAAGATAAAATTGTGCAGGGAAGTTAAAGAGCGTAGTTTGAATAAGTAGGACAGAGTTATGTCTACAAAAGATTGTCAATATCTAAATGTCATAATTATCAAAGTTATGAAAATTGTCCTATAGACAATCTGGTTGAACTATAAATTCTATTAAGAGGTAGGTACCTACAACGTAAGGTACATAATATACTAACAAGGTTGCCTGAAAACTCAAATAAGTTTAAGTTGGAGCCATTCACTTTGACCAAAATTAACAATTAGCTTCAACTGGTACATATCTAGTCACATAGAGCTACACATTTTAACCCCCCCAAATTGGGTCTGGCTATATCCCCTGTAACCAAGTACTACTTAGGCCAAATAACTAAGTAAAGGCGTCTGGAAGGAAGCAAAGCACAGAAAAGGGGAGGAATAGGAGACAGAGGGGGTGTACGGAGTATGGCGGGTACATACGAAGAGCGTTTTACCGTCGGGGCTTGCGCGCGGCGTGGCGGCGCCCGACCGCGCCGCGCCCGGCGACTCCGACATGGATGCCTGCAGGCTGTAGCTCTCCCTGGGGGCATTTTTGTGTGAAACGGCTCTTATGCCTATGCGTGTGATTTTTAGTTTACTTCCCGTAATAATGTCGATGGTTGCCACATAATATGTAAATAGTTTATATTGTTAGTATCCCCAATAGAGTGGGAATTCCCACTACAGTTTCTCAAATGGGATCAAATGACAATAATTTCGGTTAAAACACAAAAAGAATCAATCGTTTTAAAACTCATAAAGTTAAAACCTAAAAAATAAGTCCAATTGAGAATCTCTCAACTTAAGAAATTTTTGGGGAACGTCGGTTAAAACTTGAATTTAAATTACATAAATGGCAAAAATAAATAAATTAATCCAAAAGTTAACAAATTTTATAATCCTGCAAAGTGAATATACCTTTTCTCTCCCCAAATGAAATTTAATAATCATCAAAACTTTTTTCAATAAACTTCTGAACAGTAATCCCTTATAATATACCTATATCCAGAAGTGGAAGAGGTCTGCGAGATCTCGCTGTCGTAAGAGGTGTCAGTAGCAGGGGGCAAGAGGCCGCGACGTAGCGGCGTGCAGTCTGCTCCCGGGGATGAACAAGAGTCTGATTCTAGCCGGATCGAACACTGTCAAAAGTGGGATAACAATAACAAACAAAACTAAAGCAATCGAATTGATAACCGGAGGAACCGGAACCGGAGGAATTGGTATACCGTTAGTAAATAGTAAGTGTGAGAAGTCTTGTACATTATTAGTATGCTGTAACCTACGAGAGATATTAGGTATTGATATTCTATTCATATAAATTATGTTTTTATCAACAAACAACATTATTGGTATAAGTCACGTGAAAAAAATCATAGTCTGTTAAATAATACGTCCAAAATAGTGGTAAAGCGGTAAATAGTATTACTAAGATAACATACTTCCGGCTTGCTATTCCTGCTACGTCGAAACTTGAAGGTCTTTTTGGAAGGACCATGAGACCTTTGCAATCTTGGTCTGTCATCGTCTAGTGCATCTTCCCCACAAGAATCACCCATTGATAGAGGAGACAATGGAGATTGCGTTGTTTCCCCTTTAAAATAACGTATATGTTTAAGTGAGTTCTTTAATCCAAATAGAAATACTGGGTTCGAATTAAATATGAATAAAAGATAAAATCATATACCTGTATTAAGTTTAAACTCGACAGATGAACCAAATCTCAGCTTCTGTGCGTTAGTATATTGCACGGGGCCGACACTTTGTTTTTGATCTCCATTAGTTCCAGACCCTTAAATAATAATATTAGATACGTGTTTTTAACATTAACTTTTCTTAATAAACGTAATTGTGAAGTAATACGAGTACATTAAAATTAAAAAATAACCCTGATCCCTTTCTTGTTAGCGGCCATTTTGGATTAGAAATTTTGTAGGTAAAATGCTATTTACTACCCATAATGAGGGAGATGTGAAATAATAATAATTAATCCGCCATTTTGTGACAACAAATTTCAGATCGACACGCACATACGAAAGCATACGTGACACACAGACAAGTCAACCTTATCAAAACGTCATTGTTTTTGCAGAGGGGTTAAAATAATATTTAATTACCAGTTTGTGTGCTTCCAACGATAATGTTATTCCCATTGTCACTCATTCGCCCATTGTTGTTTGATTCATATGGGGGCATATGCTGACTAGTCGTTGAGCTACTCGATAATGACTCTGAAAAGAAGTATTTCATAATACATATAATAAATGTTCAAATAAATATTGCATACGGTATACGGAATGTGGGTGTCGAGTACGCTTTGGCACGATTTGAGATCGCATCGGGAGAGGTACCATACCTCTCACAAAATCGGCGTGAAATAGTAGCATCTACTGCGTTTCCCAGTCCCAGTCCGTCCTTTCCATCCTTTCCTTATCCCTTACTTCTTAAAGCAGACAGCGTATTCGTTAAGACAAAACACTGCTAATGTTCATGGGTGGTGGTAATCTCTTACCATCAACCAAGCAAGATTGATACGATTTATTTTCCACGTAAATTTTGATTTTGAAAAAGAAACGCACGGTTTCTAGCGATGTTGATATTTAACCAAAGTACTCAGCGTGTTTATTTTAAGTCAGTGAAAATTTTTTGGATTCAAGATTTCAGATTGTTGTAAGAATTTACAATGAATTGTGTAATAATTCAAGTATTAAAGACAGACGTCGCAAAAGAAGTGAGTGAATGGTCGTGACTAGGAGAGGATATAGTACATGGATTGGTTCGTGAGATATTTAATAGAGAAGCTAACATGACAAAACAACACTTTCTCACCTCTCTGAGCAGAAAGTGGTGCAGTGGGGTGGTCAGGGGTGCGCGGCAGGCCCGCCCGCCCCACCAGCATGGAGATCAGCGAGGGCCGGTGCTGCTGCTGCTTCTCCGCCACGTTGCGGGGTATCGCTTCTGACGCCCGCTTACCTGCGCTCTGCCCTATGCTTTCTGCTATTTGTTCTGTAAAATATATGAGTGGACATACTTGTTATGTTATTTATTGTGAAACTGTACTACTACTACGAATTTATAATTAGTTTTCACTGGGAACAAAACTTTTTTATAATTATAATAAGTAATTTGTGTTATATTCCATATGCTCATATTAGTAGTTGTATCTTTAAAATGCTTTTAGCTTATCGTACTAAATTCAAAGTATCTTGCAACTTGCACACAGTTAAAACTATGAGAAAATGGGAATGTGGGTATTCAACAGGACATCATAAGATCCAACAAAGTACCTCAGCAAAATGCAGAAATGTATTCGCTACAGACATTACCGGCCGGCCAGTTGTGTAGACCGGTCGAGGATCCCTTCCTTTTGATAGAGGAAATCCAGCACCCTCCCTCCACAAGCCAACTCACCGAACTTATAATGGTCGTGCGTGTCCCTCATGGTGCGCAGCTCCCTGGCGAGCTCGGCCAGCAGCGCGCCGCGCGCCCGCGCGGCCGGCAGCTTGAGGCCGCGCACGCGCTCGCGCACCACGAACTGCATGTGCCGCTCGTGGTCGCCGATCGGCGGCTGGGACAGCTGGCGCGGTGGACGTGGCGTATTATGTGCATGGTTTTGTTTCGGTTCAATGCCAACGTAATGAATTTCCAATTTTTTTTTTGTTTTTGTTTTTTTCGATATTAAATGAATCCAAATAATTAATGGAAAACTGTACGATTTTTGCTTCTTCGATATTTTTAAATGAAAATCTAGATAACGCCCGATTTAATCCAGGCGAAAGTCCAAGTCCAAGTGAGATACTTGGACGAGGTTAAGTCAGAAACATGTATATGGCTAATTTTATTTATTTAAGAAACAATAAAGCTTAAACATCCGCTATAAAACTAGACATTATCAAGAATCGAACACTATAAAACATCCTGTATATCATATACCGACCTTGTGCAGTATGAACGGCTGCAGCAGCACGTAGAGCGGCGTGCGGTAGGTGACGGTGTGCTCGAGGAAGTCCCACAGGTGGTGCGCCGCCTCGTTGCGGCGCCCGAGGTCGCGCATGGTGCGCGCGATGCGCCCCCACTCGCAGCACAGCTCGCTCGTGAAGCACGCGCAGAGGACTTTTAACGCTGGAAATGTTTAATATCACTATAATAATATGAGAATCGTTTTCAACTGACTTCAAATAGAGAGATGGTTCTCAAGCCGACTGTTTTTTTTGTGTTTGTTACCTCAGAACTTTCCCATTCAATTTTTTTTTAAATACATATATTTCAGAATTTCAGCTCTTCAGACAAATTTCTCATTTGATATATTATAGAACAAGTACACACAGAAATAAATAACTACGTATTCCATCATCCTATAATTAATTAGATGGGAAGGAAGATACGAGCAGAAAGAGTTGTGCAGATGCAAAATATAAACGTATTATGTGTTCTTCGAATACCAATGTGTGAAAAAAAGATTATACATAAAAATCTGATAATATAAATTCTAACAATACGAGTAACAGCATAACCTATAAAATACTTATGTGGCATGACTACTTTACTAAGGCGCTAATATGTAACTTAAAAAATCCCTAAAAATGCGACAATTAGTTACGTCAATAAAACGTACGAGACAAACAAACACATTAATAAAATGCATAATCTCATAATTACCCAGAAAGGCGATCCTATACAGTTGATTGGACAGCCTAGTAGTATTTCTGGTATCTCTACTTCCAGTGAAAGTAAGCGAGTTGACCCTCGCATCAGCGGCGTTTAACTTGGCGTTGACAGCGGCCAGCTGGCCGGGCGGCGCGGGGGGGCAGAGTGCGTTTAGCACCACCGACACTATGTAGCTCACGTCTGATTGGCGGAGCGGTGGTACGTCTGAACGGAAAAAATTTAGTAAGTGTTGTAATAATTACAAAATCGAATAAAATTGATTAGACGATTATTAGTTACTATCTTTTCGCCCGCGGCTTCGCCCGCGTAGAATTCGATTATGTCGCGCGACATGGTAAGGAGTATTTTCTTCGCAATAAAAAGTATGGTTTGTTCTTTCCCACGTTTAGCTCTTTCTTCATACCAAGTTTCATCAAAATCGGTTTGACAATAA
The DNA here is from genome assembly GCF_012273895.1 of Zerene cesonia. Classification (NCBI taxonomy): domain Eukaryota; kingdom Metazoa; phylum Arthropoda; class Insecta; order Lepidoptera; family Pieridae; genus Zerene; species Zerene cesonia. Next base: position 4,821,974 of record NC_052104.1, on the reverse strand, counting down.
TGAACTTTCATACAAGCTTTCATCCCTTTCTTTTTTCGCGATAAAAAGTATCCTATGTCCTTTCCCAAGTTCAGTTCTATCTTCATACCAAATTTTATCAAAATCGGTTCAGTGGTTTAGGCGTGAAAGTGTAACAGACAGACAGAGTTACTTTCGCATTTATAATATTAGTAGGGATTATAGAAACTCAAGAGCACCAATGTGATTGTTTAAAATTAAAAGAGGAGCTAACTACATGGACTTGTATTAAAATTTTTGAATGTTATTATTATAGTATTAGTTAATATTATAATTTATACTATGCATAAACCAAGGTATGCGTACCTTTTCTGCCGCTCCCAACACGTAAGCACAGAGGCATGAATAAGTTCATCAACATGTTCTCCGTCTTCTCAGCTGAAGGAAATATCGCGCTTCCGCCGCACATTTGCTCTAATGAATAGCTGTCCTGTAATTTATATTATCAATGAGCTTATTGAAATGTTATATTCGATTTGAAACTCCTTTTAAATGAACTATTTTACTTCTTCTCTGTAAGTATAGCGTTTATACGCTTTTCAGTCATGTACATTTTTTTATTGTGTATAAATATAACTCAATTTTTTAACATACCCCAGTATTTATAACTTGCAAAGCAATCAGACGAACGACAGTACTGCAGAAGTGAGGAGGCGGGGGTTGCGACATTAAAGCGGCTGTTGCGGATGATAAATTTTCGCCGCAGTTATTTTCAGAAACTATCAATGCCTGAAAAGAAATTCATATATAGAAATTGTTATAAAATAATTCAACTTTAGTAAACTAAAGATGTGGTACTTTTTATATATTACACACAGTTTCTGAATATAGATGATTGTACCTGAACAGTATTGAGCAAAGTTTTGATTTGTTGCCAATGCATGATGTATGGGCACCGAATCATTGTCTCATAAACTCCTTTCAATAATACCGCTGCAGAATCCCAATCAGTATTTCTCTGAAATTTTGGTAAAAACTATTATAATTCTATGAAGAAATCTTAAGAGAAATAAATCATAACTGATATTACACAAGATCTATCCAAGATCTTAAGAGAAATAAATCATAACTGATATTATATCCAATATTTAAAGTGAAATCGTTTTTCTCATTTAAATAAGGATTCTTTTAAGCACTAAAAAAGAAATCTCATCTACATATCTTACCCGTATACTAGGTTTCTTGGCAATCTTCAAGAAGACCTTATCAAGTCTCCTCAGTATCATAATAAGAGCTGGTCTTAGTGCATCATCAGCCCAATCAGCAGCTGGCAATACTTGCATCATATATCTTTGAAGACCACGACATCCCATCGATTCGGGGTCATATGGCGACACTTTAAGAAGGGAATGCGCTATTTCTGCTAAACGCTGGAATTATATGTTTGAAAAATATGTTTGGATTACCTTCTTTCTTTGCAATTAGCAACTTAAAGTTTAGATTATTTATTCTTAAGTGCCATATAGAAGTTTAATAAATTCAAACTAGGACGATGTATTCTACATTATTTTACAGTTAGATCGATATATAGTGACACTTTATTGAGAACCAAATGATAAGAAAAAAGTAAAAAAATTTACTTAATATGTATATAATACGTAATATACACATTTAAGAACACAACAATAACTATAAATATATTCATGAAATGTCTTTATAACAATATAAAATGACATTAAAACTCACCGCATGTGATTTGGAGTCTAATAACTCGACAGGCTTGCCCTCACTCCCGCCACTAGCCTTAGATCCATTCAGCTCTAACAGCCGTGTTGTAGCCCGCCCAATAAATTCACCAACAAGTGACAATAAAACATCGCGCGGACGACGGTATTCTGCACGCACCAACTGTAATAATAGTATGTTTAGTACACGAAGACGTTCTTATTATTTATCGTTAGTTACGCGTTATGAAGTATGTTCATGAGAAAAAGAGAGACTTTAATAAAACAGTATTTTATTCGTAATACACTGCATTATCGGGTTTTAGGTAAGTGTAAGTGGTAAAAAAAGTGGGAAATAAAGGATGCTTGTTAGTTTAGGATTAACGTAATTATATATTTATTACTAACTTCACTATCTTCAGCCCCTGTATAATCAGTGACGGGTGGCAATCTAGAATGATCGCTGACGTATCTAGAATGGGACTCATCATCGAGGATGTCTAGAGTCATGAAGGGCGTAGCTGCGCTGCGAGGGCACCCGCGTTGGGAGGAGCCTTTATGTTCTGGGGATGTTCGGTATGGACCGTTGTATGACCTGAAATAGATACATGAATGTTACATATCAATTTGGTAACACAGACTCTGAGAGCCAGAATAAAGAAGCAAAATGATTCTGCAGGAGTGAGAGAGAGTGAGAGTTAGAAAGTATAACTATATAACTTTGATTAATATAAAATAACATATATTTTTTTAGGAACATTTATGTATTCATGTAGATAAGATTAATATCGATTTTTTATTCACTTACTTGGATAAGCCTTCACAATTGTTAACAAGCGTTTTAATTGCTATAGCTAACTGTTGAATAATTTCCTTTTCTGTTTTGCCTTCTCTGTTATACGTCGGAAGTTGTATTTGTTTCACATAACAGGGTAAAATGGCTTCTAATATTATCTGAAAAAGGTTCAAAGTCCACTATTTGTGTCTTCTTATAATATTAAATTCATATTATTTTTGCATTTTTGATTACGAATATACATACAAGCATTTGATACCCTCGCATACTTTCAGCAGAGTATGAGACGACCATTACACATAGACTGATGCAATCCAATACATTGACCATTTCTTCTTCATCTCGGTAACAAAAGTCAATGGGTTTTAGAGGTTTCTCTTCTTTGATTAGCTCTGCTATATGCAGGGGGTCGGGTGATGGAGTTTCCAGACTTAGTAACAGGTTGAATAGACAGCTGGATTGTACCTAGGAATATATAATAAGAAATTGGGTTCATGACTTACAAGTCTGCATAAGTATATCTATAACTAGCTTTTATCTGCGGCTTGGCACGCGTTAAATTCGGAGCAGTTCAATGAATATTATTATACACATAAACCTTCCTCTTGAATCACTCTATCTATTAAGAAAAAAACAATCAAAATCAGTTGTGTAGTTTTAAAGATTTATTTTAAGCATACATAGGGACAGAGAAAGCGACTTTGTTTTATACTATGTAGTGATTGATGTTCCTACTAACGTACACCAAGTGAACAAAACAATAAAATAAAAAGGGAAAATATGGCTTACTTTGCTGGCATCACCATAAGCCGCTTCTTCATCAGTATCCAAAATGGCGGATACGGAACCAAACATTTGTAAAATAAAAGGTTTTCTGTTCAGCAAATAGAACTGTTTTACCGCGTATTCTATTGTGGTTGTTACCAACTTATTGGTTTGGAAGTTTGAATATATTTGCAGTAAGGTTGGCATAATAAGAAGATATCTGAAACAGAAATAAGACACCATTTTTGCTTTTGTACAAATAGCTTATAACAATGGATTCATGAAATTTTATGTAATTATTCTACTCACCCATTCGTGGAGAAAATGTTTTTGAAATTAAAAGCAGCGTTAACATACGTAGCTATAACGTATCTCAGTATAAGTGAGTCTTCACTATGTAGCATTAGTGCACCATTGAGAACATTTAGAAACAGATGGATATCTCTGGACGATGTAAAGTTGCCAGCCATTGCCTCAAACATACGAGCTATAAGACGTACCCACCTATGAAAGGAACACATTGAGGAAAATTATCAAAAAGGATCACTATATGCTTTTTGAGTAACGATAGGAATAAAAATATAACTTACATGAATTTATGTAGCACATCTAGACCCAATAGTGTGGGGCCCAAATGCCCTCGGCTGTACAAAGCCAAATCGGCTTCTAGAGCCTTCCGCGGGAATGACGGTAACTTCATTAATTCGTCATGTAAGAATACCACTCTCTGCACAACCTGTATTATAAATAAATAGATAAATAACCCCTAGTAAAAAAAACAAATCTTGAAATTGTAGAAATTACGTACTAGTAGTATTTTTACAGTATGTTAATGAATCAACAATAAATTTCTGAAGAAACTATTTTTATTTATTAAGCTAAACACACTCACTCACTTACCATATCGACATTTTTTAAGATAGCCCATGTAAGCAAAACTTTTCCGATTTCAACGAATTTGTGCAACAATTCTTGCTGCTGCAGTTTGTTGAATGCTTCCTCGGGTTCCATGTGCACGAGCCCTAATTGAGGGTACTGCGAGCGCTTGAAAAAGTAGTGATCGCGCACGTAGCTTTGCGGATTGTGGATTTGACCTGTTAATACATATAATTTTACTAACTTTAAGATAACTTAACTTTGTGTTTTTTAATTTGGCTTAAATATTTTATAAAGCCTGTTATGTTTGTTAATTCAGTTTGTATTTTCAGGAAGGTTTCTGTATAAGAGAAACAAAATATACATGGCCATAGCGATAGACAAACTAATATAACTAGTTATTGCACGTCAACAGACAAGGAATTATTAGTTTTGAGTGAACCGAGACAAGTACTTACGTGTTTTGAAGTCAACCAGAAAGTATTCGTCGTGCATTTTTTCTGGTATACCAAAATAGTCCAATGATTCTCTTAATATCTGACAGAACTGAGTATCTTCCTGCACAGGAAATTGGGATGGAATGCTTCCTTCATTGTCAGCTAGAGTATAAATCATAATTATATTAATTCCTCACATAATTCATTTTATTGAATACCTAAGAATTATGTTAATAATAGGTAACATACAAGGACCGTGGACGATAATTTTCTTTGCCGCTGGAACATTCGCAGTTAAAAGTATAGAGGCATCGCATTGCTCCTTACGTAATATTTGCTTTAAGTCCTTAAACATAATACCATGTACGCTGTGAACAACCTGTAAAAATTATCCAGTTAACTTCACACCATATATTGTATGAATTTACTCTAAGTATATTTTTATACGTTACGTCAAAATATTATACGAACATTAGAGAGTTGAACTTATCATAAACTAGCTTTTGCTCGCGGCTTCGTTTATTCAGTGTAGTTTAACAGATGTTATTATACATATAAACCTTCCTCTTGAATCACTCTATCTATTAAAAAAACCCATCAAAATTCGTTACGTAGTTTTAAACATTTATCATACAAAGGGACATAGGGACTGAGAAAGCGACTTTGTTTTATACTATGTAGTGATAACAAATCAATCAATGCAAATATATTTTAGCACAAACTGTGTTGTTCACAAAGTTTATTTACCATCCATAATATCGATAAAGCAGCTCCAATCAACCTCTGTCCATCTTCATGAGGTGTTCTCACATAGAACATGACATATCCAATAATGTAGTTATATAGGGCGAATGCGGCCTGCTGCGGCAAACGTGGGATGAAGCGTATCAGATGTCTCAGCAATTTGAACATTTCATCTTGATGGTCGCGTGTTAATCTCTCCAGTACGTGACGGAGGAAGAGAGCAGAGTCTTCGACTAAACAACCCCATATGACCTGAGATTATTAGCCGATGTGGTAATTATTATTTGTCTATACACGTCTGTTGTAGTACATTTTTATGAAATTATGGGTAACTGGCTGCGCCCCGCGGTTTCACCCGCGTAAATCCGTATCCCGTAGGAATATCGGGATAAAAAGTTGCCTATATGTTATTCCAGTTGTCCAGCTGTCTACGTACCAAATTTAATTGCAATTGGTACAGTAGTTTAAGCGTGAAAGAGCAACAAACACACACACATCCTTACAAACGCATTTATAATATTAGTAGGATTAGTAGGATTAAATATTAAGTGAGAGGTAATTATGTTCCTCTCAGACAGGTTTTGTAAGGAAGTTATAAACTCTTATAAGAACTTTTTGCGACAATTCATCTTTATTAATCGATGAGAGATTTGTTTCAGTACCAATGAAAAATAAAAAATTGTTAATTGTTATCAGTATGAAAAATAATGATAAATAAATCTTATATATCAAATTCTCGTGTCACAATGTTAGTCTCTATACTCCTCCGAAACGGCTTGTCCGATTCCTCTGAAATTTGGTAAGCATATTGGGTAGATCTGAGAATCGGCCAACATCTATTTTTTATCCCGATATTCCTACGGGATACGGACTTACGCGGGTGAAACCGCGGGGCGCAGCTAGTTATCTATATAATTAACATATTGAATGTTTCTCTGACCTGATAAGCGACTTCATAAACCGAACATCCATCCCTAGAAACGGCTGCATCATCCAACAGTGATATGATCTCAGCCACCGCAGAACACAATACTGATGGGAAGAGGGCTGAAGCCACTTGAGTGTGATGAGATCCGCGAACACCTTCCACTGCCTCTTCATCGGCTGGTGCTAAAGAGTTGTTTTTCTAATTATCAAATAGTAAAACGATGAATATTTAAATATATGAGCAAGGTTGCCTGTAGCAGGAAAATATCAAATACTAGCTGTGCCCCGCGGTTTTACCCACGTTGTACCGTGATGTTATATAGCATAAAGCCTTCCTCGATAAACGGGCTATCTAACATTGAAATAATTTTTCAAAACGGACCAGTAGTTCCTGAAATATGCGCGTTCAACCAAACAAACAAATGAAACTTTTCTTCTTTATAATATTAGTATAGATAGTTGTGTTATACTTAGAGTTGTATGACCTATTATAGATTAGAGTATATTGTAGTTATAAGGAATGCCTCTTTGAAGTAATAATAAAAATAGTTTCTATAAACTTTGTAAAATCTACAAAAATTATAAAAAGATCTAATAAAGCAATAAGAGTATCTAAAAAAAAACTGACGTTCAACATGATCATCTGCCACGTGGTCCAAAGCGGGTTCTCTAGCCGCTTGTCTGGTGATAGGTATTGTGGTGATAAGAAAGCTTTCTCTTTCCGCTTTCTTCTTATCATCGCGCTGTTGGAGTGCTTTCTTTATTGCTTCCGTTTGCTGTTTCTTACGCGTCTTAGTTGCTGTTACTAGTGATCGCTGGAATAAATATAGTTATAGTTATTAATAAGACATTTTTATATAATGATTTCCGTTTTATCCCAAGGGACCATTTAATCGGGATAAAAAGTATCCTATCACCCAAGTCAACTCATACTCTGTCTGCATACCAAATTTCATCAAAATGCGTTCAGTAGTTTCAGCGTTATTGACGGACAAACATCCAAACAAGCAAACTTTTAAATTTATAATATTAGTGTGATAGTGTTATGTAATCTCTTAAATATAAGAATGTAATAAATAATTGTATAATACTTAAAAAAAAAAACCAAATATAACAGATTCAGTAGCGTAATTCTTACATGTCTTTCTTGGTTTAACGTCATCTCCATATCTTTATCCTTGACTTGCGGACTCCACGGCGGATCGACTACCGCCAATGATTCTATGCCAATTTTAGGCGAAGGTAGAGTGAATTCTATACCCGGAGGTGGCACTTTAAAGGTCATTGATGCCCCTTCTTCCATTCGAGGCCAAACTTGGTATCTAAGCTTCCACATTACTTGGAATCGTAGGATCGCGTTTATTCTAAAATATATTTAAGAAATTGTATCAAGTAAGCATTTTACTAATAATATAGACTTAACTGCGACATTGTTATAATTGTAATATAATTAGATTTAGAATTATATTTAATAACTTATTACATACATTTTAAACAAAAAAAGTTATATATTTAATTTTTAGTTTTATAGCATTGAAATGCTTAAAAAATTATAAATAAAATGTAGTAAATAAAACTAATACATATTGAGCACCAAATGGTCGAGAGTTATTTAAATAGACTTTCTGAAAAAATATATAGTTAAAAGATTATACCTCACAGACGGCTCAGGATGTTTCAAGTCCTGGTGCATTATCTGCGAAGCTGCATGAGGTGCTTTTACAGCAGCCAGTATGAATAAAGCAGCTGCACATGAACTCAATTCTCGATCAGATTCCAATAAGAGCTGCCAAGCCACTGGAGCACTTTCAGCGAATATGTCTTCGCTCATTATTGTCGCACCTTTAACCAGCATTGCCAACGGTGTGTGGTAGGCATCACGGACCTTGTAAATGAGGATAGTATATTTCAAAATTATAGTGTTATAGTAATGAGTATGTAATAACCAGAAGAAATATACTCAATTCCTATATCGATTATATCTTATATCCTTTTGATGTATGAAATTTACAGCTTTTGACAACCCATAAAAAGTGTCGCTTCTTTACCATATAGTATTTATGAACTTAAACGATAACAAGAAAATTAATTGGCATGCAAAAAACTCTTTACACGTGTTATTTCTCATGTGAAGGTATTGTTATTGATTTACCTGTGTTTTTAAGTACTTCAGGATAGCGGGTGGGTCAGCCGGAGGGTAAGAAATGGTTGGTGGTTTGTTAACTGGCGGGGTTTCAGTATTGGGTACAGTGTGTTCTACACCAGCTGCTCTGTATGCTATGCCCACACTCTCTAGGACTGAACGGTCGATTCTATGAAGAAAAGCTAGTTTGTCAGAAATCGCAGCAACAAAATTTAGCTTATAAACTGCTAGGAATAACAATGTGGACATAATATGTCCACTCATGAGAATAATAAAAGACTAACATAAATAGCAGACATTATTCGCCATAAAGTATTTTGTTTTGTTACTTTTCCAGTTAAATTTATTATATTAATGTTAAATGCAAAAGTTCCTACATCCTGAAATATCAAATTTTAGGTTTAAAAAAAGGGTCTAAGATGGAAGGATTGAATGTTTTACCTGTCTGTAGCATGTTCTGATGGCTTTCGCCGTGTTCTGCCCCGTCTTGTTCCACCAGAACCTTCTTCACACGTTGCTGTACTTATTTCTGGTCCAAACTTTTCTCCGTATATCTGAAATATAAATAAAGTTTTTTTTTCATATTAGCAAATAACGGTGCTGGAAATTTCTATAAAAATATTAGTAATATGTAATGAAATGAATAGGTTTGCAGACTAAGAAAACAGATAGATAGATAGATAACTCTTTATTTGCACCAATACAAAAGGACAAATACAAAAAGGACTCAACATCACTTACTTTTCGAACTGATTTCACAAGTCTGACAGTAGCACGCATATTTCGACGGTAGCAATATGGATGACAGAAATTTTGGTGACAGCACACATAGTTGAAAGAGTTTAAAAATTTTACCATTACCTGATAGAGGAAAAAATACATATTCTGAATAAATATATGTTCAAAGGCATAAACTCAAGCAATACTATTTTTTTAATAGATGTATAATCATCAAAAAGTACTCTTAATGAAGTTCAGCCCAAATTATTATTAATATATTAATAAAAGTATTCTAAACTAAGCTAACAAGAAATACGAAATATAATTAAATTAAATAAATTGCATTGTTCATTGTACAGACCTTAAGCCAAGGATAACCTTTGTTATTATCTGGAAGATCAGTGGAATTACTATCCGGACTGTCCGGGGGGTGATCGTGGTCGTCAGATAGCACTCCAGGACTTTCCTCTCCACCACTGTCTACTTCGTTGGGCATTATGACAGTACCGCCTTAATGAGAATAGGAATAATGATAAGAATAAATTCATTAAAGTACCAACGACACTTAAAAAAGTATACGGACAATCAATCTATAATATCATTAATACAGTTACAGAAGGGAAGGTTTTGGAATTTGTGAGTTTGTCACGTTTTAGAAACTGATGGAGCGTTTGCAAAAATTATTTCAATGTTTCTTTGGACGTGATCCCTAAATGCTATAGGATTATATACCACGGGCGAAGCCGACGTGAACAACTAGTTATTTATATATTGAATAGTACTTATAATGGTATAATTGAATTTCATAATTAAATTCTTGTATCAATTCAACTGAGATTTTGTCATTGATATTAATTTGACTTACCTGTACCCGGATATACTTCCGAGGTGTCACTTCTGTCGGATAATGATGATACCTTCCTTCGACTTTGTATCGAATCTGATCTTCTATTTATAACTGAAACATCACAAGTACACGTTAAATACTTTATTTATACTTAGTGTATGGTCTGATAGAGTTGCCGTACAATCTATTGATATATATAACAAACCAATACCAATAGTCGTACTATTTGATATGATATGATCGAATCGTGTAAAACCTGACGAAGGATGTATGGCTAGCCCATACACATAGCGATAATTTACCTTAATAACAAGTTTATTCGGGACAGATTTTAATTGCGGTTTTTGATCTAACTTCAATTTCTCGAGGTATCAGCACAATATTAAAGAAATAAAGTAATAACTAAATTGTATATTAGTATTTGAGCTACAGTGAATTTTTTACCCGTTTTATTTGAAATCTCTAAACATTAAATGAAGGCTAGATAATTGATAATATATAAAGGGATACATAAAGGGACATATATAAGCGAATACTATTTATTAGATAAGGGACAGATAATTATGAAAATACAATACAACGAACATTCATCGGGTTCCCTCGAGTCCTTCTGTCTCAACTTAATAGAGCGCCGTTTAAACGAGCCGTACGCGGAGTGCGTTTGTTGCGTGTTGCGTCGGTGCATGCCCGCTTTGCCGCGAGACGTGAGGCGACCTTTCTTATCCTCTACTACTCCTGGTATTGCTTCTGCTAACTAATTTGGAACATAAAAAAAGACCAAAAAAAATGTGAAAATTTGAGAAATTTTGAAAGAATAGAAAAAATTTGCCCGCTACGGTTTGGCAAAAAACGCGGGTTCGAATCCCGCCTCGTGATCAAATTATTCTATTCTTTCAAAATTTCTCGTTTATAAAGCATTTCAATGCTATAAAAAAATTAAATTTGTGAAAATTTTTCAACAATATTTTTAATTTATACACAAGACTGCACATATGAAGAACATCGGTTATTCTTAGGTCAGATTAGGCTTAGTCAATGTCCTTCAATCGGTCAGTAGCGCATATTATGAATGAGCCCCTGCATTAATTAAGATATCAAAGGGATACCTTTAATAGCAATTGTAAATAGTTTAATCGTAGGAATATTATATATTTTACTAGCAACCCATCCCGACTTCGCACGGGTGTAATAATACATGATATATACACATAAATCTTACAATTGAATCACTCTATCTATAAAAAAAAATCCATCTAAATCTGTTGCGCAATTTTAAAGATCTAAGCATATTTGTTTATTACTATGTAGTGATACTATAAATATAAAAATTATTTAATAATAAATGTGACATACAGTAACGTTGCTGCCTCCGGATACATTTTCAGGTTCGTGCAGAACAAACGAGATTTTTCGTTCCGTTTCTACACCAGCAATCGATTGCAAGCTTTGTGCGGATGCTTGAGAATGTCCCATACTTGATAAGGCCATACTCCATCTTCGATTTGCCTCCCTGTTTTATCGAATTTTACATAATTGAGCAATCAACTCAATTAACTGAGCTAAATATACGTAAGCTTGAAATTAGCTCCTAATTGTTAACTATTATAAAGAATTATCAAATTTTGACTTAAGGTATCCATGCCAATGTAGCAAAGCTTTTTCTCTATTTCCACTAAACTATTTATTACTCTAGTAAGTTAAGACCGTGTCCTTATATTCGTGGTTTAATATAATTATTACATAACATTAGTGTTTAAATGCAGACGTGCAAATTGTTGCATTATGCATTTTTATGTTATTTTTACAGTGGTATTTAAATGATTCAGATAAGACAGATTTCTTGGCTTGAAGTTCTTAAAATAAATAAAATTACCTCATAAGAATTTTACTCATAATACAATAATCTCTATTCCTTATGAAGGGCGGAAAATAGTATCGAAGAAGTATTTATTTCATTAATTCATTTGTCATAGATTATAAATGCGATGTACATTTTTTTAATGTCAAAAATCTGCCTATATCTGCGTAGATTAGACGTGCTTAACTTGAATTTTCTCTACATTCATACATCCCCAATCATATAAAAACAATCGTATGTGTCTTTATAAATCTGTACATGTCTATGTGCATGCACGTAAGTGCAATATATGCATGCATTATTCGTTAGATCACATACTCGACTGGCATTAATGTGTGTTGACTGCTAAGAGCCCTGTTTAAAAGAAAAATCTTATCATAAATTTGCTTTCATACAGAACTAACGAAAGAAAAATAATAAACTCACTTATTATTACACAACAAACGTCTTCGCTTGACCATCCACCTTCGCAAAAGATAATAACAGAAAATAATCATTGACACAACGAACATATATATTGCAACTACTTGGCAACGAATTGGTGTGTACGTTCAAGCAAATATAGTACCTGTAAACGCGGTCCCAAGGGCCCCTTTCTTTTAACGATGATCGACAGGATTTTGGCAAATTTTGATAGGTCTCGCGAAGGAAAGCGGTGATTTCGAAAAGTAAGACGCAAGCGACCATCCTTAAAGCTCTGGGACATTCTGCTCCAATTGTCTTTCCAGGAAGGCGAATGCTTGCTACGGGGATAACAAATAGTATAAATGTTTATTATTATTTATCAAATATAATGTTTCAATGATATATTTATTTATTTATTTATTCTTTATTGCACACACTTACAAAATATAAAAAAAAACAAAGAAATAAAATTTAACAAAAACTGGTATGCAAAGGGCGGCCTTATGGCTAAAAGCCATCTCTACCAGGCAACCGTTGGGTAAAGGACAATATATTTTTAGCAACGTACAATGCAACGCACGTAGGCAGGCAGTCTATTGGAAAATTAGTAAAGACAAAAAAAAAAAAATAAATAAATTAACAATAATAAAAAAGTAACAAAATATAAACTACTTACAATAGGTTTAATAGTAATACATATATACGTATAAATAAATAAATATATATATATATATATATATATATATATATATATATATATATATATATACACACATATATGGTACACACTATAAATGTAAAATATATAAAAAAATATATACTATACCATATACATAATTAAATAGATAAATAAGCATTCCTTTAAATATACGTAAAGTTTGAGCGTTACGGATCGTTTCTGGAAGAGCATTCCACAAACGGATTGCCGATATGGTGAACGAAGAGCTATAAATTAATTTACATCAATGAAACATGCTAGGTATTAAAAACATATGTGTTGCAAAATTGGTTATTTTTACCTTCATCTAGGAAATCTTCTTCCTCGTCCTGTTGCAACAATTCTCTTTGCCCATCAGGATCTGATACTAAGTTTATAACCGTATCTATATGTTTTTTATCTTCTTCCAACATTTCCTCTAATCGGTTTCCGATAGCCTAAAACATTTATTAAATCTACTAAACAAATAAAGTTCCGAAGTTAAAAAAAATAAATAGATCGAGCTTATGTATTATAACATTATAGAAACTTTAATGGTTAGATTATTCGAATGATAAACTCACCTCTGCCCATTGATAAAACAATTTTCCAGCTAATCGTTGCCGTTTTAATTGTAAAGGTCCAGACGGCACTGAAAAATACATTTTTTTTATTATGCTACATATTTTTCTTTAATCTATTATATCTCCATCTAGTCAGGAAATTATGCGCATGGGCTTACCTGGATGTTTTCCCAGATTTGATTTAAGCCAGTAAGGCCACTGTCCTTTGTTACAATTGTGAACCAATTGCGCACACTCCAGAAGAATTGCCGCTCTGCCCACAACAACTGTATGTGGCTGAAATTATATTTATGTATTTAAAACATTATGAAAAACATTTAAATTTGTCCATTAATTTAATACTAAATAATAAATGTTAAAAAACTAACATATTTGAAATGTTAGAGCTTTATTTTTTTTCATGCAACTGAATTATTATTAGCATACCCAACATGTTATCTAAGCTAATATGCGTATCTTCCATGCACATATGGTATTCTATAATTTAAAACTCAAATACAAACAAAAATTCTTACGAGATCCAACAAAGCGGCCATAAACAAAGCATCCGGTGTCGCCCCGGGCTGTGTGGCCTCCAACATGAAGCTGAATCTCGCGAGGCCAGCATACAGTGGTGCGGCGGCGACCAACCGGCGACGTTTCAGTACAACCACTTCGGAGTCGCCGCCCCCTGAACCACCTTCCGCTGACCCGCGACGCGACATGTCTGCAATGTATATTATATGAGTGTAGGGTTTTTGAACTAACTTTTTTTCGGTATTCTTTCAACATTTTTTGTTTTTTGTTAGAATGCGTTTTTAGTTATAACTAGTTTTAACAAAGACAGAAAAACGGATTTTTACTATGACATTTACAAGATGTAGGTAAATATAAAATCTGAAACACTTGTCTTGGAATGTTTTAATTGAAATAAATTATTTCAATAAGATTTAAGTATCTTAATACAATCTAACTAATTAGTTAGATTGTATTAAGATACTAAGTAAATTTACTTACATCCACCTGGTGTTTCTTCAATACTCCCATCTCTTTTCTTTCCCATTTTACGTAATCCGAATCTATTTAATCTGTCTTCCACCCTTTTCCTCGCCCTATAAAATAAATTCCTTAAATAACGTCAAATATATTTTCTGTTACAGTTATATTCAAATACCACAAAAAAAAAAACATGTTACACGATGAATATATTTTTACCTATTTAAAGTGAAACCCATGCGACGTTTCATATGAACAGGTCGTGTGACGTGTATATTGGATGCATATGGTCTGGCCAGAGAGGCCATGCTACCGGATATCGGCAAAGATTCGCCGGAACCACCGCCATTTCGACCCAATGGATGCTGCGATGAGGGTTTTTGGCGAAACCAGTTCACTGTTGAGGTAAAGAGTGCGTGAGTGATATATTGAGTTTGCTTTGTATTTTTAATATATGTATATTATAAAGACATTAGTGTTTTTGTACGGACAATTATCTAGAATTTTTTATGGTCCATACATTTGTGAAACACCATTAAATTATATATTACAAGACACGTATTGCAAAGTTATCACACTAATATTATAAATGTTGTAGGATGTTTGTCTGTCAATCCCGCTGAAACTACTGAACAGATTTTTATGAAATTTGGTATACAGACAGGGTATGAGCTAACTTGTGTGAAAAGATACTTTTTATCCCGGTTATTGCTCCCTTGGGATATTAGCAGGAATCTTGATATCCGGGCGGAGCCGGGACGAGCGTCTAGTACACAATAAATTCAGTTTTTGGTCAATAGTAAATAGCATCCCTTATGTTACGTACTTATTCCGCTGATATGAAATTTGGACGGAATAGACTTTGAATGCGATATCTTATGGTGAGGTGTAATTTCCACCGAGGAAATAGAAGGTATGGTTCGTTCAGACTGTCTTGGGGTGAGCTGATACCGTCTCGTGCGCACTGACAACGGCGATTGACTTGCTGAATCGTCTCCACCTTCCGTTTCCAGGAGGCTCTGAAAAATTAATGAATTAAGGGATAGTAATAAATTAATAAATAATAAGTAAATAAATAACAATTAGTGAAAATTTAACAAGTACTAATAGATGATAATGTAAAATGTTACATTTATTAATAAACGTATTTATACGAAGAACGGTTCCCCGAACAGTTTAATTATTTTAAGTTTTAGTTGGAACATTATTTTAAGTAATTTATGAAAAAGATGAAAATAATCTGCAATTCTATTTTTATTTTTAAGTACTTGTAATGTATTGTACTTGTAATGTATGACAGGCACTGTCAACTTCATCATATCAAGATACTTTCTTAAACGGTGGCGTTTATTTTTGTTGGGAAAAAATTAGAGACAGACAAACGGACATACATGTGCTCCGGTGGATGATGTGCTTCGTTTCTTAAACGTGAACTTCTTGTGGGATCGCTCCTCCAACCCACTGGCTTCTCCTGTTACTACTCCCTCCCCTTTATCTTCTTCGGACGCGCGCCAACCATGCCTATTTTTTATTATCATATTTTTTTTTAGATTATATGATTTTATTTTTATAACAAGTTACAAAAAATCCACAATATCCTGCACTTTCTGAAAGGTTTCCGTGACGTTTTAAAACAGGAGTGATTCCAGCCTGGTAAAGTGAACTTTATAGGACATACAACAACTATATAAAAAGACAACTTTATAGGTCGTTTGGCACCACGCCCTATAAAGTTGTCTTTTCACATGTATTTGAATTATTACTGCTTTAAGACATCACAGTAATTCCACAAATTAAGTAAAGACATTTATACGAAGTCCAGAATGGAAGGAAGTTTGTATAGGATGAAGCAATTGATATTCAATAATAAATAAAATCAATCTAATACCTAATAACTCTAGTTGTTTGCATGTTAGTCTCTTTTTGTGGCACCCCCGGTCTCTCAGCGGTATCAAGAAGTCCACTTAACGCAACAAGCCGAAACTCATGACCATGCGCTTCCCTCACGTAACTCAATAACAACCGGACTTCCGAATACAAAGCCTGGAATTATTAAAGGAAAATATCTTTATCATACCATTTATATACCAATAAACTAAACTTACTAAACATATCAAAAATAAAATCCACATATCATATTATTTTGTCGGAAAGTTATTTACCGAGTTATCCAACATTTTAAGCTCCTTATTCATCAGCGCAAACCTGGTAACAAGAACTCTTAGAACGGACTCTATCACAAAGGATTCTATAGTTTTGTTGGCGCCGTGCGTTGCTCCAAAATTAGTTGCGTATTGTGCTTGTAAGTGATTTAAGTCCGGTGATTTGTTGGTATTACGTTTTTGTTGACCTGAAAAGATACGAATCCATGAACAAGGGTTGCCGGGAAGATAGTTTTTGAGCAAAAGGCGGCCTCCTTTTGGTACATATGAACCGGCATGTTATGTATTAATAATTCATTGTCTTTTTTTCTACCACTAGTCATGCCACCTCAAATATATTCAGAACGCGCAGTCATAAATGCAGCTGCACCTCACACAGCTTATTCGTTCGCGTATAAGTTCGCGTCTTTCTATTGTCTCATTTGAAAGAAATAATATAATTTTAATTCAGTCTAACATCGACCACCTTAGTTTTAAGTAATATATTCTAATTTCTTTTAAGTTAATCAAAAAAGGTGCTTTTCAAAAACTTATTTGTTTCTCGTCGCGAGTTGACTCACTCCAATATTACGTACACTAAAGAATAAATAAATAAACAAGGAGACTTCCTTTTGTGACATATGACATTTCACAGGGATTTTACTTAAATACATATTAATCTATGTAACGTTACCTATAGATATCTATGTGAAAAAAAAAATCCATGTTTTCTTTACTCACTTAGCGGGGAAACCATAGTTGGTTCAGCACAAAATCCGATGGTGGCATGCAGATTATCGAGAACTTCGCGAATCGGCGAGAACTTCGTCATTTCCTTCAAACGCTGCGTGAACTTGTTGACCGAAGACGATCGCAAGTGACGCAACGAGTTGCGGGCTTGTATCCGAAGTGATTCAGCCTGAGGTCCGCGGAGAGATGTGGTACACCCGTGGGAACAACCCAGCTGGCGAAGGAGTCTACGGATAATAAAAAAAAAAAAATCTTTTTATAGCTATAAAAATATGTTAACAACACTACATAGTATAAAGCAAAGTCGCTTCCCGCGTCTGTCCCTATGTATGTATCCTTAGATCTTTAACACTACACAACGGATTTTGATTGTTTTCTTTAATAGATAGAGTGATTCAAGAGATAGGGATATATGTATAATAACGTATTTCTTATATACAAATCTCGCGGTCCAAATTTCCACGATTCTAATCTGTTGGCGAATTGTGATCCGTAACACATTGTTAGCAATTAAATACTTTATGGTAAATAACAAAACAATTAAACACTTTTGGGTAAATTATAATGCTGAGTTAATACCTCAATATAATATGCATGATCATATAATACGGGCAGTCATAATTCTCATCGTCTTTTGACTTGTCTTTACCCTCCCCGTCGTTTGTAGATTCCTGGCTTTGCGTGCAGCGTATCTCTGATTCTCTTTCCTGAAGCGAAATACTTTCACATTAAGACATATGTAGATGATTATTACAACTTAATTATTAAAGTTGTTTATAATTTGGATATTTCGATATAGTGGCTAAGATTTATCTAACCACTATAATTGAATTTTACTTCATAAACAAACGAGTTGCCATAGGCAAATCAGGACGATGTATGTTTTAATAAATAACTTACTTTAAATTAGTTTTATAGTATTAAAATGCGATGTTATGAAACCGAAAGAATAGAAGAAATTCGATTGCTGAGACGGATCATGTTGCTACGATTCGGCAGAAAGACGCAGATTCGAATTTTGTCTCGTGATCAAGTTTTTTCTATTATTTAAAAATTTCTCATTAAATAATAAGTTCAAATCAATTTACCTTACAATCCTTCTCTTTATTGAAATCAGCTAACGGGTCTATATTCTCTGGCCGACCGTCCTGTGCTTTATCCGTTTGCCAATTCTTGTGAACTCCTATCTCCATGAGAGTGTCAACTAAATTCAACATAACTTCCATAACTCTTATAGTTATGTAGAAACTGTCCATTGTCGATACGGAATACACTGCCTGTATATGAGTAAGAATACACTTAAATAATTTTAATTTTAAATTTAATTTAACACAAAATTTTCATTTGCTATTTATTTAAACTTAAACTAGTCATGTGGCCAAAATTCTTGCATTTAAGTAAAGAAGATTTATATATATAAATCCGATAACTTTTGAACTTTTCGCATATATAAAACCTTTTACACATTATTACCACAGATAACATAATACTATAGTTATTACCTTCAACACGATTTGTAGGTCAATGTCACCTTCCTTTGTAATATAATTAATCGACCCCGGTGCTTCTTGTATTTCTTCTAGTATGTAGGTAATATTGGAATCTGTTTGTGATCTAGTCAGACTTGGTTTACGTTCCGGAGTCGGTATGTGCTGCGAACCTTGTATGCTTACTGAATCCATTTGTGATTCTAGGGAACCCTGAAGTTTAATTTATCATATATGTTTATGTTTGACGCTATTTATCTAAAGTACCTTGATCCATGTATATCAATGCAAACTATACAAAATGTAGTTTCGTATGGTAATGGTCCTCAAAACCGTCAATAAGTAAAGTACCTATATATAAAATATTTTCTGCATTTCAACTTAATTATTTTAAACAAAAATCTAAATCGCCTTCAAATTGTCAGAACTAGACTAAATTTGAATAGGTCTACATAGGTGACAAAACATTTCAAATAAAAAAGGAATCGCAAAAATCGGTTAACCCAGTAAAAGTTATGAGGATCACAAAAAAATACATCCTAAATTTTTCGGTTGAAAATATCACATATAAAACATATCTTTAGAAAGACAGCTCATTCACACCTGTCTCGTTTTAGACAAATAATCAGGCGATGGTGTCGGAGTGTGTTCAGTGACTGTTATAATGGGATTTTTCTTTTTTTGTACATTCGACGTGGTTGCCGTTTGCATTCCTTGTGCCCTTTCAGTTTTTATTTCGCCGATGTATCTGTAAGAAGGCATTTATGTGCTGAATTAACATTGAAAAATAGTACTTAAAAATTTAATTATATTCTAGTGCATTTTATTTGAATTCAGTACTTTTATTAAATAACTTTATTGATGTCGGAGTGCATGACTGGTACATTACTGAAAACGCGTGAAGTGTAAATTTTTTTATATAATTTTTATAATTTTGAAGCGTAGATTTGGTATGCATGCAAACTGTGTGTACGAGATGAAATCAAATACATTATATATCATGCTATCACTTCGGTAATTAATTTGTCATAACCGCAAAAGTGTGTGAAATTTGGAAGCGTTAATGTTATCTATTTTAAACCATTGTTATTTATTGTGATACATTTGCTTTATGACTTTTTATCCTTTATAATACTTTATCTACGGAATTAGTTAAAGCTATCATTTTAATAACTACGTTTGTTCGTCTAGTTAGGTAGACTATGCGCCAATTTTGCTACATTTTACAATTATTTACTAATGAAGCGTCTACCATCGGTATCTACCTACAATTATACGCTCTCACTTACCCGTTAGAGGCTAGCTCGTCAATCAGACAGCTAAGTAATCGTTCGTCCATAATATTAGTGTACAGGAATAAGCATCATAAAGACAGGAGAAAGAGAAAAATATATATTTTTATACGGAAAAAAATTATAGAGTTGTGTGTGTAGTAACAAAATCATGCTGTGCTTCGATTAAAATTGACAAAACGATTTCAGAATATGTATAGAAAACGCGTTAAGGAAGAACAAATTAATAAAGTATAGCTACGCAACATATATATATCTAAAAATTAATATTTACTTAAAAGCTTCAATGAAATTCAATTTAGTTCCATAATAATCCCTATACAGTAGCTTCGATGTCTAAACCTATTTGACTATTTTCTGATATTTTTTACTCATACCTAAGATACTTATAAAATTAACACTAGAGAGATAAGCTTACCTAAGGCTCGGCATACTTTTCCCTTTTATAAGATTACATTGCAACATATCTCCGGTCAGTCTTGATCCTAGAGGAGGGAAATTGCTCGCCAGAGCAGAATTAGGCCTATCTTCAGTATGATCCAGAGATCTGTGGTACTCCTAAAAATACAATAATTAGATTAGAATCACGGTTATCTAGAATATAACAAATTCAAAGACTAAAAAACAATATATACAGATATCATTCTTACTGCAGTGTGAAAACTAAATTTATGTTCATCTTGGCCAATTTTTTCCAAAGCTTTTTCGGACTTGGAAAGCAATTTAGTTTCAACGAACGCCTTTAAATCAGACATTTTCATCTTTCGTTTTATTTTTTCACTGGCTCGCCGTATCATAACATTATCATCATCGATTTTGGGGCCATGTGCGAATGGTGCTTCGGTGATGGGCATTTCCCTTGTTTCTGGGACTTCCATGAAGTTCTTCAACGATTCTCTTTCTTTGAGATCAGAACTTTGATACACGGAGACTTCAATTTTGGGTATAGGTAAAGAATTACTGCGTTTTCTGGGTTGTGTTTGTTTGGATACGTCATCGCATATATCTCTTAATCTGTAAGACAAGTTGAGAAATTTAAATGAAATAAAAA
>NC_052104.1:4792092-4799797 GCF_012273895.1 Zerene cesonia | reverse complement strand
AATTTAAATGAAATAAAAAATGTTTAAAACATTAATTGGTAATTGTGTGTGTCGTGTGTAGTCATATGTGAGCGTATAACCGTGGGTTCCTGGGTTCTGTACCCTTTCCGGATAGTAACTGACAAAAAAAAAGTCATGTAGAAGGTTGTTCACCTACTTAAAATCTCGTGTTTGATTTTAGGCGAGTATTATACATTTAGAAATTAAAGACTTTTTAACGGATTTAAAACGCGATTTATTCATTATATTACGTTAGTGTTTGAATCGTCGAGTTGATAATATAATGAACAAATCGCGTTTAAAATCCGTTGAAAAGTCTTTAAATTTTAAATATACCTACTCATTCTTTAACAAAATTGATCGTTGAAACAATAGTACTGATGTACAATAAAAAAGTAAATACTTTGTGGTAAATGGGGCATCAGCCCCAGTTTTCATGCATACATAAAATTAATGAAAATATAAATATTCAACAATTACCGATTATATAGGTAATGCAGAGCCCAATAAACACCCTCTTCTTGCCATTGCAATGCGAACAAGCATCTCATGGTAGCAACATCCAAAATTGTCGCAGCTGATACCTGTAAAAATAGTAACAAAATATTTGTCATTAGCGGTCCGCCCCGGCTTCGCTCGTGGTACATATATAACCTAAAACCTCAATAAATAGGCTATCTGAAACTGGAAGAATTTTACAAAACGGATCAGTAGTTCCTGAGATCAGCGCGTTCAATCAAACAAACAAAAGTCTTCAGCTTTGTAATATTAGAGTAGATAAAGGTTAAGACTAGCAGACGTGTAAATGAACAGAACAATGTTAAGTGGTGTCTATTTCGAATTATTTTTAGCAGCACGATACGAAAACGAACTCGAAACTGTTCAAATGTAAATAAGGAAAGGAACTACTTATTAGTAAAGTATTTACATTAGCTTCTTTGGGCGGTGGAGATTTATCAATGGATGTAGGTGTTCCTTTTATACCAGGACCTCCACCACTGTCGGTCAAAGATTCTTTGTCTGATGAGCTGAAAAATTATACAGTGAATTAGAAATGTTATTGTACATAGTTGTTGTATTATTTATATATTATCAACAAGATACTTGATTAAAAGAGGATAAAACATAAACTATAAATAACAAAAAATAAATATCAATTTTTAACAAAAAACTAAACCCCTCTCAAATTGTCAGAACTAGACTCAATTTAAATGGCCCAGCATCAGCTTTTAAATAAAAAAAGAATCGACAAAATCTCGGTTCTCCCAGTCGAAAAATCTAGTAAAAAGGCCAAAAAAATAAAATGAAATTAATAACCTCCGCATTTTTTCAAGTCAGTTAAAAAACGTTTTACAACTTAATCATGTTATATTGGTTTGAACAGATATCTTAAATATATTACTATTTTAAACATAGTAAATATAAAATTTAAACCTCATTTTAGTAATCTGTGGAAGTGGTTTAATTCCTGGTAAGGATGGTTTTGGAGTGTCTGGCTTACGTATCTGGAAAATGCTTGGATCTGCTGCATATACTGTGTATGAGCCTTTATTTGACCCGCCATAATTTGGTTCTGATGGTAATCGATATATAAACTGAAATGTATAAAACAAAGAAATGAACATTATATCTGTTCTTTTTTGTAGTGGGGAAATCTTGCAAAGATAAAGCTCCCTGAGGATGGGGCCGTGTCGTTTATGTGGGATTCCTACTGACTAAAACCCCCACTGTCCTTTGTCAAGCCGCATTGCTGAAGGGGCCGAGGGTACTTGATATATCTGTCCTTAGTCTTACATTATCGGTAAAATACAGTGACTGTAATTGCTAATACAAACTGTCATTTTAAATTTGTTTTATAAGGTCGCACCTTATACAAAGCTTTATTAATATTCAGAATAATTTTTTTTATTGCAGAAAAAGATTAGTAATAAAGTATAGATAGATAAATTACCACATGTTCTTCTTCTGTGCTAGAACTCTCTTCAGGTATAGTCTCAGGGAATATAGTATCTTTGGGAGAAGACAACCAGGGTTCTTCTTCAGTACTCGCTTGTTTTGAAGGTGCATCTGATTGAGATATTGATATATTTTGGCTTGGAGGGCTGCCATTTACAATGCCTTCTTCTTTAGAGAATTTTCCTGTTAATTAAATAATTTTGTATCAATTTTTATATATGTTTTAATTTAGCCAATTTGGCTGAAAATTTGTGCAAAGGTAGCTTAGAAGCGGGAGATGGCTATAGAAAAGTTTTTATTCTGGAAATCCCAGGGGAACGGGAACATGTGAAGAAAGCCCCGGGTTGCGGGCGCGCAAGGCTAATAATATTTTACCATATACTATAACTCTTGAAAATCTATAGATGTTATCATAAAAAAAAACTTACGTCCCATAAACACATCACCATGCTGTGGTCTCTTAGAGTATTTCCCACTAAAGGGCTTAGGTTTAGGTTTGACAAGTGTGGTGAAACATGCTGCATCAGGATGTCTATATTCCCACATTGCTTGCCATAATTTCAACCCATTCTCTAATCTATAGTTTGTTGTAAAGTCAGATTCTTTCAAGTGATGAGATATTGGAGCAAATAGGTAAACAAATAGCTGAAAAATACAATGATTAACAAAACATTGTCAAGGATATTTAATTAATGGGTTGTGTATTATTAAATTATGATTGCTGAATTCTTTAAAGGTTGGAGTGATAAAAAACTTACTGTTATTGCTGGAATAGAGAACAAATAGTGAAATGGATTGGTGAAAAATTTTCCATTTTCATAATCATTATCTGCACATTCATCAGAAGCATCAAGTAATATCCAATGCAATGTGTATAAAAGTTTTGTTTCTACATTTCCCAATGATTGCATGTTGTCTTTTACTCTGTAAGATGATAATAGATAAATATTATTTCTTGCAAAATGCTATAGAGTACTTCCTATAAAAATATAACATTTATTTTTTTTATTTGTGAAAAGATATGAGTCAACCATGATATGATGTATCAAATATTCCAATTGATTTATAAAAAATACATAATAGATACTGGCTAAAGGAGAATTTCCATAGTTTGCATTAGATGTGCTGTAATTATGATGTGTGTTATTGATGATGTTAAATGATAATTGAGATTAAATGCCACAATTGTGGTAAAAATTCTTTAAAATTACCCTTACTGATACAGTTTATAGTTAATCTTATCCAAACATATTCGATTAATTCATAGACTTTTTTTATATGATGGTGATATTCATTAGATACCTGTTGTGAAGTAAAGCAGCTAGTGAATGCATTACGTGTGGTAGGGCAGCTTGTATTAAGCGCCATCGTGGAATCGTTTCTATAGCCTCAGTTAAGCTGCTGGTCAATCCAAATCTCAAGTTTTGCACCAATACTTTTTCGAAGGACTAATAAAGAATAAAATGTTAGTATTTTAGTATTACAACATTAGCTTCGATGTTTATTCTATTAAACTTACCTTACATGCTTCCTTCAATTCCTATAGTAAGCGTACACAAAATATTTATGTTAGTAATGTTTATTAGATTAAATAAGCATTTAATATATCAAAGGTACAAAATTGAATTAATTTTCAAAAATGTAAACAATAACAAATAAATGTCAAATTTGACAGTGACATTTAAAACTAGTGATGCCACTGGATCGTCATAACAATAGCAAAATATAGCGGTTTTTGTGCGCTTTAGCGTTATCTACGGGGACTATGTACTAAGGATTACTTACACAAACATTAAAACTTTAAATTATAAAAAAAAACATTCATAGACTTACACATATTCACATAAAAAAATTAAACTTGAATTAAAAACTATAAGTAATAGTGAAAAATGCATGAAGAGATTAAGTTAATGGTGAAGTATTGCATTAAGTTCAATGTGTAATATTAAGGGTAATTCTTTGTAATATAATGGGGGTCTGCTAATACCGGAAAAAAGCAAAATAAAAAAAGTATTAACTGTAAATAATATGTATTTTTTTTATTTTCCTTTTTTCCGTAAATAACTACTAACTACAAATAAATTCACACTCACTTTTTATAAAAAAGAGAAAAGTGTTTACACAAAGGGTAGTAATAATATGGCATGTTAAACATTAAGTGAGTTATATGTCTCTAGATGTTACAACCCACAGGTACTTATGTAGATGCACTACGACGTACCTCCTACCTATGTAGAGTTAAATGGATGAATTTAGTACTATGTAAAGTATAGAAAAGCTTTGATTTTTGTATATCATAGATTATGAAAGTCTTATTGTATTTAATGTAGTATATATGAAGAGTATAGAATAATAATGTAATTCAGTTACACAGTTTTTTATTGACATTTATACAGCTAGCGCTACATATATTATACTTACGTGATGTCCAGGAGCTCGTTGACAGAACTGCGTGTTAATAATAATAATATTATGTGAATAATTATACTTACATAAAATACAAGATTATAGCAAAAATAAAGCAATAAATATTTAACGTTTCGGTTGCTTTTACAACATTTAACGTGCAAACTTAAAGGATAAATATAATTGCAATGATTAGTTAAATCACACTCAAACCCGAACTTTTTTTATGTGTAATCAAGGTTGAATCTTCGATGATTGCACATGAATAATGTAGGTATACTATTATGTGTTAGTTGACAATTTTAAGATTATTTATTCAAAGTGAAAATTTTATAAATTTTATTTTACGTAAAATATTATAACATTTGAAACGAAATAGTCTCATTTTTTTAATTAAATAGTAATAGTAGAATGTTGTATCGATTTTATGAACTATTTGAGTAATCCAGGGTGTTTCCTTACCAACTTGTTTTTCTTATTTAGCGTTAATTTAGCTTTCAAAATAAACCAGATGAATGGCTTGAGTAATCTTCCTAATTCTTCAATAAGAAGGCCTATAGAAGTAGGTAGGTAGGTATAGGTAGGTAGTATAAAGTAGGGACTTTTACTAGGTGAAAAAATATTTACCGGGCTTAAAACCATAATTAAAGGTGTACCGTGTAATGTGGGTAAAATATACATTGAAATAGAGCTTTTAAAGATATTTTAAAATCAAATCAATACCTCATAATATAATTATATATTTTCATAGGTGCATAGGTGTATCAAAATGATAATCACAATCTTCGAAGATCATTCTTGAATACATTCCTTAATTTTAGTTATAACTCAGAACATCAAGTGTTAATCAGTATTCAGTTTAGATTACAATAAAATCAATGTAACATTTTGTTATTTTATTATGCAGTTAGCACAAATAATGCACAATTATTGCATTTCACAACATAGAAGCAAGGATCTAGACAGTGAACAGATTTGTAAACATTTACTTAGTACTGTACGTAATGTATTATTGAATTGTTTACCATGCAAGCTGCATCGTGGACTTTTCCAAACCTCGGCCGAACGAATGGGGTAGTTTGTCGCCACAAGAATATTTGTACTGCGTATGGAATAATGTCCTCGTTCGATGGATCATCTTCAGACATATCTTTCATTTTCATTCCGCTGAATCGTAAATGTGTTATTAAGAAAAACTAAGGCTAGCATAGAATTTAGGTAGCTTTTAAGCACCTAGTCAATTTGAGTATGTTTGCTTTTTTAACCTTAGATTATTAATTATCTATCTTACTGATTTTATATTCATAAGTATTTTTAATTTAAATCGTAAATAAAATGATAATATATATAGAAGATATATTTTTTCATATTGTGTTTATTTTACTGTACGCTTGTGTTATACATAGTCGAAATAAGATCTATGTATTATAATTTCATTTATTGAGGAAAAGTACATCGCAATAAAATGTAAAAAAGGAAATACGCCATTAATGTTTTATTGTAAAGAGTTGTTATATGTACATATCATTAAGTAACTTACGGTCAAAAGCTCTTACATACTCTTCAGTGTTCACCCACAAGACATTTGAGGAAAAATAGGAAATATCATCACAAAGGTACCACGTATGACGGTGTAAACATATGTGTAACACTTTTCAGTAGCAAGGGCGCTGGAGGAAATACAAGCGCACCGCTGGGGAAAGCTCAGCTGAATGAGAGGCCTTGCGAACTCACCCTTAGTTATATCTAGGGTTAACACTTCTATGTATAAAAAATGAGCACTATGATCGGCAAAAGTTTAATATAATTTATTTATAAGTCATTATGTTATTTATTATAAAACGTGATATATATCTGAAATTCATAAAGTAGTATAATAATTTAGAATTAATAATTTTACTGAAAGGCATAATGACATAGTTGCTAACATACGAAGCTATCGGTTTTGTTAGTAGCGGTAGCCCTAAAATAAGATTTAATCGATCTCTGCGCCGTAACCTGCGAAGCTGCAGCCTCTCGTTGCCATAGAAACGACTTGATGGAAGTTTCGTAGTCAACTGATATTTCAGTGCCTTCGCTACACTGTTGGTGGATGGTACTTTAGCACGACTATTATCTTCAACGCTTTTGTTTCCAATAATTGTTCTTGTGAACTGGGTTATGATGACAACGGGAAATTTTTCTTGGTAGTAAGGATGAAAATATATTGACTACACTAAAAGGGTTTTTTAAGTATGAAGTTATGAGCCGTCGGTCGTTTCTTTTATGTTACAAAGTTAATATCATATAAGTAACATATGAATCCATGAATATAATATTTTAGATATATTGTGAACCAGTATACGTTGATACTGTACATCATCTCGAAAAATTAAAACTGGAATGAACTGATAAATAGCGGATCCCACCATAAGGTAGGATCCGCATAAAAAATCGATTATAAGATACATTTTTTCTATTCTCTTATAACATATAGCATTTAAAATAAAGCACTTTAATGTTAAAAAATTAAAAAGGATCTTATGTGAAAAGAAAAAGAGGAATACCACTTACATTTAAATTAAATATGTCTCAATCACAATCCGAATAAAATTTTCGTGGAATAAGATATATAAACAAATAGACACGCATTTGCACAATCCTACTTCCTACTAATCCTACTAATATTATGAATGCGAAAGTTTGTAAGGATGTGTGTGTGTTTGTGGCTCTTTCACGCAAAAACTGCTGAACCGATTGCAATGAAATTTGGTAGGACAACTGCTGGACAACTGGACAACTGGAATAACATATAGGCAACTTTTTATCCCGATACTCCTACGGGATACGGACTTACGTGGGTGAAACCGCGGGGCGCAGCTAGTTAATTCAATTTTTTTTATTTCATTCCTATTAAAGATTTATACATGTAACAATTATTATTTATTTTTTATGAAATTTTGACTTAGTATATAAAATTTACTTTCATTAAAGTTATAAGTAATTATTGACAGGCTTGTTCCGTATCCATTAGTCTAACAGTAATTAGTTGTAAACAATCACTATCGCCGGAATTAACAGGAGTGAAATAAAATGTTGGCGCGTTTACATTGTCGCGAACAATTTACTTTATAAATAGGCACTGGGACTTGGGAGTGGCGTCAATAAACGTTTCCTACTTTATAGATTGTTTTTCACTAAAAGAATTACGTTTTAGATTATATCAGTTCGACATCAGGTACCATTAGTTATGCTATTTCTAAAATGAACAAATATTGAGAAATAGTAAATATTGTTGGACATCAAATGGAAGAGTATTTCTGAGAAAGGAAGAAAATACAAAACAGATACTTATTAAAGATGA
>NC_052104.1:4781029-4791092 GCF_012273895.1 Zerene cesonia | reverse complement strand
TTTTTTTTTTTTATTAATTAAAGAACTCTCAATTTCCTTTGAATATAAAAGTACTCGCTTTAAATGCATGATTTAACACTAATTTTATTTTATTTATTTTTTTTGTGTGCTATCAGGACAAACGACATTAACGTTAAACGTTTATTTTTAATTAAATTAATTTATTAATAATTAGGATACATTGAGTTTCTTTTTATACTTTAATATCATCATTAATATTCACACATACACACACTACACATACACATACAATCTACACTACTTCAAAACTCGGATTTTAAGTAGTTTAATTTCATGAATATATAAATAACTTATTGATAAAATGTAAATTATTAAAATTTTTAATTATTAAATATTATAAACTTATATTAAATTATAGAATTTCAATGTCATATGTATGTAGCTGCAATTACATTTTATTGTGTCTAAATTGAACTATTATGTACTGTATCGGGAAGACACAGGCTCCTGAAACACAGCGAAAGCTATATTAGGAGTCTGGGTTTTATGTTCTATGTGATTTATAATTTGTTCAATAAATGATTTTTATTTATTTTTTTTTTTATTTTTATTTTTTAGTTCAAAATTTTATATAATAAATAAAAATATCGGTGACCGCCTGCCCGTCTTCTCCCGGCTTAACTCGTGATAAAAAATCGCATACGAAATTTTAATTTAATGTAGAGCAAGATAATATAACTCCCTACAGTCTCTCAAACGTCTCTTTATAATATTAGTATCAGAATTTTATGATAATGACTAGTCACTAGTCATATCCACAATTAAACTCATTTAAATTATTTTCAATAATCAATTATTCCAAAGCCAAGAAATTTTGTATGATATTAAGATAACTGAGTACAATCGAGAAACGTTCTAAAATAGTTCGAGGCTGAATAATACTCAGATTGCTATTGGCTGGGCGTTACCGAAATAGCTTGGTTATTTTGTATGAAAAATGTTTTTGTGAAAGCTTAAATTATACAGCATATAGGTATGTTTTCTTCGAACTGTGTAATTTTTTCAACATGTTATCGATCATTAAAAAGCTTCCACACGGGATTATTTAAAACCGTCTACAATTAATAAAGGTTTAAATTTCAATTTAATATTGCCCGTATACCTAATTATGTCATGACTTTTATCAGAAGGCAGTGCGAGTAGTTTAATCACGTTAAATGGATATTTTTATAGTGCACGAACCAATATGGATCGATTGTGATAAAAGTTGCAATCACCTAGTTATATCTTTTGATGTTATTATGTAGTTAAGTATTGTTTATTTACGCCAAACCCAACAAGTTGGAGGTCTAATATAATATGTTAGTTTATTATTGAATATATACAAACTATTCACATATACCTACACTTTAAACACAAGGCCACAATTAAAGGACAATTAAAACTCAAACTGACGTATACGATTTCATTGGCAATGAAATAAATATAAAGCAAACTTAACTGCAACGAAATGACTAATAAGGATGGTAAGTGATACATTTTTACTGTAGTATTATAAATAAGTAAATTTATGTTTTCGTTTTTCAGCTGAAAGAGATATACATCGCGATCCACGAATGGCTACTTTGTTAGCGGTGCATCTAGTAAGTCAGGTTCTGGACGAGGCGTATGTTATTGCAAACGCTGCTCAAGATTCTGGTACAGTATTATGTACATTTTAATAGAATACTTATAGAGACAAAAAAAACAATGTTCCAAAATATATATATATATATATATTTTTAGGTCAGCCGTGGCAATATGTGTCGGGCTTAAAGACGATCAAAAATTATAGTTTAAATGAAACGTACGAAAAAGAACGAGGGCATGTAGATGACAATAAAAAAACTAGTCAAAATAAATTGTGTAAAACTCCAAGTAAAATAGCGACGTCTACTCCACAAAAAGCTCTAGGTACATTTTTCTTTATATGTCACTACGTCACCTATTAACAGTACAAAATGAAAATAGGCCCATATTTATTACAGATAATCCCACAAATGTGAACGACCATTCTCTTATAGGCCAAGGGGATGAAGAATTTACAGTAAGTTAAACGCATATGTTAAAATCTTGGCTGCAATCCAGAATGACGTAACTATTAATTTTGTTTATGCATTATTTAAAAATGAATACGTGATCAAAAAGCTTTCTGACACCAATTAAAAGACAGTATAAAATTTATTACTATCTTTGCCTGCTACTGCTTTGCCTTTGCGGTATTGCTCAAAAAATTGTTAATGAAGTAAATATTTGCAATCCTTTCAGGGTGATACAGATGAGTCGAAATCAACATCTTTGTTCATAACGAATCTTTTTGACATGAGCGATGTAGAGCGTGATATGAGTTTGATTGAACCAGTTCTAATGCAAGATAAACCGGAACCACACGATGTAATAATAAATGCCATGAAGAAAATGATGGATCGCTTCGTAGAATCTGCTTTAAATTATGCGTCTGGCCAAGAATTTTCTATAAATGAGTGTAGAACGAAGTCATCCGCGGACACTACATCAAGTTATTCCTTTTTGTCTGATGCAGTCGGTGATGAAGATGAGGATAGGGGACTTTTAGTTGACAATGATGCTCATCAACCCGATAGCCATTGCACACAGAAGGCACTAACATACAATATTACTTACTTGGTAAACTTAAATATCTTTACATTAAGAAATAATTTAACGGCTTATTAATTATTTTTAGGACATTAACAACAATGAAACAACAACTAAACACGATATAGCTTCTTATGAAAAAGCCTACTTAACTCTAAATCGTATGTAACTTTATTAGTTAATTAGTTTTAAATACTTACGTAAAGGTAAATTTAAAAAAGAAATGTAGTATGGTATAAAACTAGTTCATGAATAAAAATAAATATGACTTAAAAATAATTATATACGCATCTGAATAGGAGATTATGAACATTACTCTGACGATGAAGAACCTGTTCTTCAAGACCCTAAAGGGCTATCAATGCACGAAATTGAGCTTATGGCTGGGGGCTCTGCTGGCGACAATTGCCCTCAAGAAAAACAAACGGTACGCAATACTTTGTATTTTAAACATCGTTGGTAAAATATAACAATTTAGAGGATATATTTTCAGAAAAACAAGGAATTAGCAGCAATATCGGGAGTGTCAAGCTCTGGCCTTGGTTCGAAGAAAAGTAGCTTAATCCGTCGCTGTCGCACTCAAGGAGCTAGACTCTTATCTTGCCTCCGAGGGTGGTGGTGGAGACGCAGGTTTCATGGAAAACGCAGGGTGAGATTAAAAAAATGTGTTCTAACTTCCAACGAGTTTGAGCAGGTATATATACAGATGATGCTCTAAATGACCTTTTGCCACATGAAATATTTATGACCCACATTTTCATAGTCAATTTAACAATTATTT
The DNA here is from genome assembly GCF_012273895.1 of Zerene cesonia. Lineage (NCBI taxonomy): Eukaryota > Metazoa > Arthropoda > Insecta > Lepidoptera > Pieridae > Zerene > Zerene cesonia. Next base: position 4,787,695 of record NC_052104.1, on the reverse strand, counting down.
AAATAAATGAGTTGGAGTCACTGGTATTTGTTTTCTGTCATCCCTTAATTGTCGATCACTGTTAATCCGGTGACTCATTCGCTATAAATATGTTTACGACAAATACTTTTTAACGATACTTTACTTGTAATATCGTTAAGGATTATGCAAAAAGAAAATGTTATAATTAAAATGTTTGTGTCCTCGTAGGGTACGGGGCAAGTAATAGGTAGGAAGGTATGTGACATCTGTTCCACGGATGGATTTTTACGTGCAATTATGTGATCAGCCTTCAGCCCTACCAGACTTAGATTTTTATGTAAACCTCAACCGGAAATTGAACTCATGTTCTACGTTTACGCGTAATTTGCGTCAAGAATAGTACGTACAATTATTCTTTAATTTTTATAGGATTCTCGAATGCATGGATCAATTCGTCTCCACTGTCCCTTATCACCTGATGCCCGACGCCGAGCAGCTAGTCTACTTGACCAACGTCATCTAAGGACACCTTCTCCGTCCAGATCCGTAGTTTGGAAGTTCAACACTGTCAATGAGGCTCTAGTTCATTCCGCCCAATGGAAAGAGTTCGCATCGAAAATTGATTTTAGTGAAAACGAAAACTCTTAAAATTAAATTTTATGATTAGCTATTGTATTCATATTGAAACCTCGATTTTATTGCAATAAAAGTATGGTTCAATATTTTCAAGTTTTTTTCTGATGTAGCTTCCGTATAGACAAAATATCATTAGCATAAATAAATAAAGAATGCTTCGCACCTTTTGTATTCATTATATAGGTACCTATGACATAGATACGATCGAAATAGTTTAACGTAAAAGTAGATTTACCATTAGGATTGGCTTCAGCTCGTTATGATAGTTTGATGAATGTGTGAAAACTATTTCTATCCTGCTTCCACTTGGCGAAGCTATACGTGTGTGAGAATGCCGTGGGCATGTTTCAACTCCTCCGAAAATAGAACATTCGCGGACTCCTGGGCTAAATCTCAAATATCCAGACGTGAGCGCCATCTGAGCCAGTTAAAACAGTCAAGTGAAAAGTTTCCAAGCTCCACTTCTTGTCTAAACGTCTGCCAGTGAAGACCGGGAGGGAACCAACTAACACCACACAAAATGGTGAGTCATCCAGCAGTGAACTAGTGACAAGGAGTTCAGTGTAAAATTGGACTGTTCATAAAACACAAAGTGCACAAATACGTGATAATTTAATACAATTCCGCTGACCGGAAATCCGTGTGCGTCTTATTATCGAATTTAACAGTGATGTGCCAATCAAATAGTGATACAACCCTAAATGGTATCTTCGAGATACTCTTCACAGAACCTACACAAAGTGCAGTGATGCAATACACGACAATTTCATCTACACACATACTACCTACATACTAATTCATTCATCTTAAGATGTAAAATAACAAAAAATTATTTGGTTATTTTCAGAGCGACCTCAGCAAAAACGACATCGAAAGTGAGTATTACATTTCAAATCTAATATCGAAACTAATATATAAATATAGCATTTAACTACGTGATTTCAAAACCATTTTAATTTAAACAGTTTTTTTTTAACTTTAATTTATAACTAACAAGTACCCAATAGCATATAATTATACAGTATTTACAATAACAGCAGCAGTGTTTTGATGTCATAATAAACGAATTATATAAACGTACGAGTATATTATCACGGCATCGTATCGGCTAAGTATAGCACGGCTTATGTCAGTTTCTCATAAAAGGTTCGCGTTGCTATGTAATGCCGGCTACAGTGACGCGATTACAATGCGCGCGCGCTGCGTTCCAAAATTATCTTCTTGCGTCACGTGATCCAACTATACCGCCCGCCCAAACAGAGAAACTCCACTCGAATTTCACTGCCCAAAGCGCCGCGTTTTGGCACCAAATCTAATGAATGACTGCACATTCCTTACCATTTCCGGCATTGAAATATACAATCATATAAATGTTGATTCTATTAATTAATATCAATATCAAGGTCATCAGATAAAAGGACAAACCAGTCCAGTAATTTGAAAACCGTCAACTTCAATAGATTCAAACGATTTTTTTTTTTACAATTTAATTTTATTTTTGACATTTTCATTCATGCCGAAAAAGTTGAAAGCGTTTAAACATAAACTTTCATGTAATCGAATGTGGGACATACAATCGAATTTATTAATAGACGATGACTCATATGAATAAATCGACGACTGGAAGAAAAGAATTTCAGGTCGCCCACGCCTCTATATAGGTCGCTATACCTGAATTAACTAGGCTTTTCTAATGACTTCGATTTATTTGAGTTTTATTATTCTCTTTATAATACTTCACTTTGGAGTTGTATTAACTTTATTTACACACTCCCCATCCCACATGGTTCAACTATGCCTTCAATTTACTTTAATTGGTTTCAGTTTCTATATTAACAAGTGAGGATATTTTAATATTTATTGAATTACAGGGGCATCCTTCGCCTTCTCCATCTACGATTTTACCGGAAATGGTAAAATCGACGCTTACAATCTGGGTGACGTCCTGAGGGCGCTCAACTCCAACCCCACACTGGCTACCATCGAGAAACTCGGTGGCACTAAGAAGAAGGGCGAGAAGCAACTTTCGGTACTTCATTGTTTTATTTCAGGAAAAATATTTTAAGTAATTTGTCAAAAATATAAAGAACTTTGTAGATGTAGGTTTAAAAAAAGTAGAGTCAAAGTTTCAAATAAAAGACTGGTATAACAAGTAATTTCTTTTTACGTTTCTAAATAGAAACATTCGAACAATGCTTATTTTTCTAAATGATATTTAAAAGTAGTCCAATAAAGTCGTTGAACCTAAGTCACCTAAACAAGTAGTGTAACCTAAATGTAAACTAACGCAAAAAATATTTATTTCAGGTTGAAGAGTTCCTTCCCATCTACGCCCAGTGCAAGAAAGACAAAGACCAGGGCGTCTATGAAGACTTCTTAGAATGTCTGAAACTGTACGACAAGAATGAGAACGGTCTGATGCTTGCTGCTGAGCTGACGCACACACTCCTTGCTTTAGGTTTGTGCTTTATTTATGAAAAAAAATATGTATATATTATGTTATACTTGACATCTCCAAAATTCGCAAAATTCAGAAATTTCTCTCTTTTCTATAGTGATGTCTTCAGCAATGTTTGCTGAAATAAAAACTAACTTAATAAAAAACATAACGTCGTCCCTAATCATTTTCTTTTTGCATAAAACTTCAGCCCATTAATAATAATGCAAAAACTTCAGGTGAAAAACTCAATGATGAAGAAGTAGCGGAAATCACAAAGGACTGCATGGACCCTGAAGACGACGACGGCATGATCCCATATGCATGTAAGTACAGTGGGTTTGAGAGCTGAAGACTTTGTATTTTAGTTTCCCTTTTTGTAGATAGATATAAAAAAAACGATAAATCTACCTTAGCACAATCTATTATTTACTCTATAATTTTGAAATATGTTCATGTGGACTATGAACAACGTTTATCTGTGTGTTTATATATGTTCAATTTTGTACGAGTCTCACAGAACTGAGATTTCGAAACTTTGTGTGATCCTTAGTGATGTCGTTTTTAAAGACGATTTCATAAAATTTCATACACTCAATACATACACTTAGGTACACGGCATTGTTAAATGCTTATAAATGTTGTCACTTCACTTTTGTAGAAATGTAATCAGCTCATTTTTGCTTCCACTGCAAACATAAACTTCGTAGTAGATTCAAATAAACATTGTCTTAAATTAGTAAAACTATTGTTAAATACACGCTTAAATGTCGTCTTACAAAATATTTAGAATTCCATTAACACTGATATAAAATTCAAGTTATACTAACAGAACACATAGAAAAATTAGTTGAATTTACAAGGTAATATTCAATTTAGTACTTACATTGGTATTGGCTAGTGATTGACTTGTACTCGTAGTGTTGTTTTATAAACCTATTCTATGTATATAATATAAACAAAGATGTAACTTTTGTGAGCATCACTGAGACGGATGCGTTTTGTAGTTACTGGATGTGTGTGTGCCCTTTATGATGTGTTGTCCATTTACAGCATTCCTGAAGAAGGTGATGGCGTAGAGGATGTACCTGTCGTCAAATCTTTAGTTATAAGATCGTAAGTCAATCGAAGATGGCGCCAATGCAAACCAACATGATGCTTCTAGCAAAATTACGCTTCATATTACGTGAACAAGCTTTCTATTGCAATAATATGCTTAATCTTAAAACCTTAGGCAATATTTTTTGTCTTAAATGTGGCTTTCAATGTGTCGGTGTCGTATTTGAAATTCAGCGCAGTTGCATAGAATGAGTCAGCTTTTAGCTGTTTGTATTCGCGGAGTGACGCTGTGAAAAGCATTCATTGTACTAGACGTTGTTATGTGAAACACTTTTGAAATTGCGTTGATTCATTTTGCAACTGGGCTTGGATATTTCAGCGTGATCATGGACAATTTTGGACTCTTTTTCCCTTTTCTAGTTCTTGCAGTTAAAATTTTTAATTAATAATATTTGATCTTTTTAGAACCGTTTGAGACCATGTTTGTTATCATAATCTAACTCGCGAGATTGTAAGATAGAGAAGAGTTAGTTATCTTTTGAGAGATAGAGATAGATAGAGATTGTAATCTAACTGTGTTTACAATTTTTCAGTGTCATTTATACAAATTAGGCAAGATAAGAAAGATTGCAAGCGACAAGTTCAAAAATTATAAAATATCTTCATTTTAGCCTGTAATTGGAGTCATTGCCATGGTCACACTGAACTGAAAACATATATTGGAACAACAGCTCATATTTATTTCTTTTTGCAGCTTTCCTCAAAAAAATGGTTGAAGGCTGGTCACCCAAAAAGACGGAAGGCGCGGCGGCACCGGCAGAGGCGCCAGCGCAAGGCTAAGACCTCGTGCTCCGACCCATCCGCGCCAGCCCCCGTAACACCAGAACGCCGTATCAACCATCACACAATACGGACTGTACCTTTTTATACGATTAAACATCTTGTACAACAAACTCTCAATGAATGTACATATTTAATATTAAATGTCGAGCACTGTAAACGCGCTTTGTACGTGTCATTTTAAATTTATTATTATTTATTAAGTTTATAATTACAAAATAAAAAAAAACAAACCACAACTATTTTATAATAAAATATTAAAACGTTCCATCTTGTCTGTATGTGCGTAGTTCTTTGTTATTCTTTGAATATTTACTTGGTTACCAAAATGCTTACCATAGTTAATGAAAGTTAATTAGAAGTAAGAAAATTATAAAACAGTGACAGTGGAAATACATTTAACTAAATTAAAATCGATTTCTCTATTACACATTTGCATGAGCCATATTAAAAAAAGATTACCCAAAGTTATCTTGTATTTTTCTATTCACATATTCATATCTAAGTGATAATTTAAATTACTGATTCTATACAACTATCTTAAGACAATAAAGAAATAAAGATAAGAAAGCAATTACTTTTGGAGACATAAGTATGAGATTCGACGAACTATATTTAAAAATTCTAGTTTTATAGCATTAAAACGCTTATAAATGATGACATTTTTAAAGAATATAAAAAAGCGATTATTAGGCGGGATTCGAACTCCCGTCCGTCGCTGTACAAAAAAACTCGCAATATTTTTACTCGAATAGAGTAATTGGGTAAATATATCTAATATGTTGATCTTTTTAATTTCAAATTCTGAAAATCAACGCTCTACATATTATATATCTATTGATATTAAAGATGGTATTATTCATAAATTATAATACACACTAAATTGACCATTCAGCTCCTAGATCACACAATTCCATTTCAATTGTATTATTTTTATGTCATACGTTACCACCGCCCATGATCATTTGCAGATACATAAATACTAAATGCATTGCCATATTTAAAAGGTGTGAGATTTCAAGGAAGAATTTATGAAGGGAATCAAGGAAAGGGTTGTAAAGGATAATAATATGGGCTTCCGGCTCCTCCACTCACCGATCGAAAGGCATGCTACGACAACTATTTCACGCCGATCTTCTGTGGAAGCGTGATAGCTTCCCCGGTGCGTGCGTTAGTTGGCCCAATTCGTACCGAAGCGTACTGGACTCCCACATTCAAAAACAATGTTCTCTATTTAGTAATTGACATTGAACCCACAAATAGTGAACCATTACAAGTTAGACTGCTGCCTATTTAATATTTTGTATATCTGAAATTTTATCTGTCTGAAAAATAACCAATTTTAACCGACTTTACAAAATTAGGAGATACTCTTCTGGTCTTCAATTCGACTGGTTTTTTTTGGATTTGTTACGTAGAGCTTTCGACTGGGTGAACCAATTTCGATGAATCTTTTTTTTATTGCAAAAAGCTGATGCATCCCGTGTGGTCTCATTAAAATTTAATCTAGTTCTGACAATTTGACGCCGCTTTAGTTTTTACTAAAAAATAATGTTAAAACCTATATGGATACTGGATAAATTAATAATACCTAGAAAATTTATGATAGTTAGAATTAGATAATTTAGTTACACTGAATTGTTGACCCTATATAACTATACTGCCCAACTAAGCGCAAAAGCGGTAACTCAAAGAAAGCGAGTTTTGAGATAATTGAAGTTATGTAAAAATAG
>NC_052104.1:4754251-4780029 GCF_012273895.1 Zerene cesonia | reverse complement strand
ATAGGTTGAAGAAAATGGCGGGGAAAATGTTTTGGCGGCATCAATAACCACTTCGCCACGAGTCGGCTAAGATCGTCATAGTCCGTAGCTAGGCGTCTGAAGCTGTGAGAAAATATTGCTAGATAAAAAAGAAAGTCCCAAGCCATGCACAATTAAAAACTTATGAGAAATAAATATAATAATAATTCGTAAATATGTTTATCCCTTAATAAGACAGGTAAATATTTACGAATAAAAACATATTTCATGAATAAAAAGAAAGAAAATGATATTAGTAGGAATCCTATTTACATATCTATTATGAACTAGGAAAAATGGACACATCATGAATATTATACGTAACTACCTAGTACCTCTTTTTAATGCGAGAATTTTAGTATCAAATCGTACTTTTAATTTATGCTATAATTATGGATCGACATGGTTGTAGTTCTAGTAGAATAATGTGACTTAATAGATGTCTTAAAATAACACCATATTTAACTTATCAAGGAGTTATTTACCTATCAATAACAAAAAATAACTGATTTATACCAAAGTATTGAGTTGCGAATGAATGTTTTAAAATTGGTAGTTTTTGTATCTTACAACTGGCAACACTCCTTTATACCGGCTCTGTTTAGTAGAATCACCGCGCAGTATTCAAATCTCGATCGCTGGTGTTCGACTGGTAGGTCTAAAATTATTGTGTTTACGAAGTGAGTGCTTACTGATTGGTGATAAAGTGCGTGTATTTTGTCATCTACTTGTAATTCTAAAAGTAAGTATTATAAATATTATACGCACCGAATTTTTTGAACGATTTGCTCACAAAATTATGTTCGTTCACATAAGTAAACATTTATGTATCTCTAAAATATATTTACTACGCTCATATTATTATTTGTCACGCATATTTATTGGCGTCTTCCTCTCATTTGTTTACAATGTTGAAATACTTGCATATTCAATTTGCTTTGTTATGTTATTTTTCAACAATTTTCACCGGTTTACATGATAATTTAAATAGTTCACATTTATCAAAATGTAAGTAGGTACGTACCTGTTTTATCAACAAATGCTCGTTAATTAATCCAAGGTTAGTTTCGTGTAAAAATACGCAATGATAAAAAAATGTGGTTTTTTTTGCCATAAGTAGACAGTATCATTTAATATTAAACATTTTATATGTTAATTATATTGTATTTTTTCCAGGTGTTTAGTTGAAAATTATACCACCGTCATGGCTCAAGTGAACGAAACGCCGGCTATCAACAAAAAGCCGGAGGACAAACATAACGCAGGTAAATTCTAGATACTATATAAATACTGGATATAAACATAAATATAAGATTAACATTATCGAATAACGAATTATAGCGATAAGTCTTTATCGTAAGCCAAAATATGCATTAAAATATGTAAGACTGATTTCCATTGCTAAAGAAAACAAAAAATATAAATATAAAACATGTACCGGTTTATGATATGTACAAGAAACACGATTTATTACCTAGCCTATGACTAGACAGCCCATTATGATAATGTCACCTTAGCCATGTTTTTATAAAGCAAGTAATTAAACTTTGATTAGTACACGTATGTTCTAGATTTTGTTTTTGAAAGAAATACCGTGATATAGGATCACAAGTTAGATAGAAATTCAATCATGAAATACTGTTAACCCGTTTGATATTTTTTCTAGTGCGCCTGCATCGGCTTTTTATCTAGTTATTGTAAAATATTTTTTGAGAGTAAGAAGCATTTGAGCGTTTTTTTTTTTAATTTTTTTACTGAGTTTATCCAGTTTCTACACGTCATCGTTCCCGTAGACTTTTTCATATTCGCGCGATGGTGGGTGTCCCTCCTCCATACAGATTTCCATTCCACATTTCAATTTTTTGTTCATGCTTTGTTTTTGTTACAAAAACCATATGGTTTGTCTTAGGTATCAGCGATACAGATACGAAATCGCAATAGACAATTTTCTCTTAAAGTTCCTAAGAATGTAAAAAAACAACAATTTTACAATGCCAACTAGTTGATAAATATCATATATAAAAAATTAATTAATAAGGCCGATTAATAACGAAATCCAAATATTGAAAACTATAAATACTCTATGTAAGACGAGCATTTTAAGTAATAAAAAAATATTAAAATGTAAAATTGAGAATTTGAAAAAAAAAGAACCATAGAGCTGAACAAAAGAATAATCAACATTAGATACCGAAATTATTACGTTCTTATATTAATAAGTTCGGTGTTCGCTGGTTTAGTAGATGTGAAATACAAATCAATGAATTAAGTGCAATAAGTCAATATTTTGAACGAAATTTCTAGACTTCATACGTATGGTGTCATGGTATGGTGGGGTCCGGTTTTATCCCCACAAAAGTATTAATTTAGGGGAACAACCCGTATGACAACATAAAGAAAAAACTAGATTGCTAAATTGGATTGAATCCAGTTTGTCGCATATTATTATAAACAATAAGAGGAACCAAATTACCATTACCTGTCTACCTAGTATACAAAGAATTTTAATAATGACATATTATTACTTAATTTTTTACCGCAAAATTATTATTCCTTTTGAATTCGTCTTTTATCCCCGTACGGTCAATTGGTTTGGTTTTTTTTTTTTTTTTTTTATGTCATAGCGGGCAACTGAGCTTGTGGTTCACCTGATGGTAAGCGATCACCACCGCCCATGAACATTCGCAGAGGTAGTGCCTCTACGAATGTGCTGCCCGCTTTTATGGAGTAAGGGAAAAGGAAAGGATTAAAGACTGGAAAGAAGGAATGGACTGGGATGGGTGAGGAAAAGGAAACGGGCCTCCGGCTCCCCCACTCACCGTACGAAACACAATGGCATGCCACTATTTCACGCCGGTTTTCTGTGGGGGTGTGGTACTTCCCCGGTGCGAGCTGGCCCAATTCGTGCCGAAGCGTGCTCGACTACCACAATATACGTTACCTCTGGCTGGCTTCACTCAGGAGGCTGGAGTCCGAGATCCCACACGGGATTTGTTCTTTTAAATTAAAATTAACGCTTTTTATAAATTAGTACTAATCACGACAAACATTCTAAGGATTTCATCTTTTAAATTAAGGAACACTTTCATCAACACGCTCTAGCTCTTATTACGTGTTAACTGATTAATGCATCCTGTTTTTTACGCCTTTATGAGAGTGATTCTTGTCATAAGCTTCACTTTATTGTCATAACCACCAATTTTTCACCAATATATATAAAAGTCTGTTTGTTATTATTTAAGTTAAGGTATATTAAGGTACTAAGTAAGGTATATTGAACTACATAAATCAGACTTGTAGTGGCTAATTTACCCAAGTTTAAGATGGCAAAATATTTTTTTATTGGTAAGTACGTTATTGTCCAAAATATAAAATTATATTGATATCTTTTTCTACTTTGACCCAGATTGTTTGTCTTAACAGTGTGCCTATTGCAATAAAATTAATTATTTATCTAAAGCAGATCCGTATTGGCTTGGCTCAATGCATCTATCGTTTTGGATATCATAACAGTCGAACCATATGAATATAAGTAAAAAGTATATATTGAACTAATTTGCGAGCATTCTACAATAGTCCATTTTTATACAGAGGACATCCATTTCAATAAGATTTAAATCAGTTATAGCCTGAGCAGTGTTGACCGTGCAAAAGTCACTTTAAATAGATCGCCTGTAGGTGTTTGGTCTAAGAATATCTTGTCTACTTTAGTTGCCGAAAAATAATTGAAAAGTCAATATCTCTTTTAGACTCTGAAAACTTGCATGATAACATTATCACATACTCCTATTTCTGATACAATTTTCTTTAAAATTGCTATGATATGATATGGCAAATGCATAATACTTAGGGAATTACAATATTGATAAATATCCGATAAAATTTAATGCAAAGTTATGCAGGTACGTAAAGATAAGAGGACATAACATTTTTGGTACTTCAAAATCTATTTGTGAATATAGTGCATCGTGTTAATCTTTGTGATTGCCAACCTGATGACCTGATGCACTAGATATATCAGAATGTTGCAAGATCAAAACAGAAATATAAGATGAAACACATTCTTATTTTATAAAATAATGGCAATTGGGAAAGAATCTTTAGTTAACAATACGTTCAGAATTTAGATGACAATACTGTATATTGTTTAAATATGATCTCAGTAGAGGCAGAAATGAGAACATTATTCCACTTACACTGGAAATTGGCGCATTAGGTGAAATCATTAACAAAGAGTAGAAGAAGATATTATTAAAGATTTTGTACATTAATACTTATCTATAATGGTTGCAATGTCTTTATATGTATCTATCAACGAATAATTTTTAATTGCATATTTGCCGTTGATGTCATTGCAATCTCCTTAGATAATATGGATCACTTAAATTTGGAAAACCTTGCAGATTATAATTTGCCTTTTATGTGCATAGACTATGGAAGTATCAACGACACCGCTCCGCTCTCTTGACCTAAAATCTGATATGTAGTAAGAAGGCGGGGCTGAGTAAGTCCCTCATGCTTTCTCAGTTTTACGGTGTTTACATTGTGAAATTAGCTTATATTTTTTATAGTAAAATTTACTCTAACTATATTAAGCATTGATATTGTGTCTAAATGGTCCTGCTCTAATATTCATAAATGTATAATATGATAATTTTGTTTCTATACACATTGCATTAAGTGCAATTTATAAAATTCGTGGTTATTAATTAGTAATAAGTTTAAAAATGTATATAATTATCACCATCAATCCATATATTATATTCCCCTAATTTTATATGCACATGAAAACATGCCATGTGACTTGTACTATGTACAATATTTAAATTATACAACAAGATTTAGCGGGTTAGTGTCATATGCTTTATGCAAAATTTCGAAGCAGAAACTCGAGAATACTAATTGTTTTTGCATTGACCAAGACATTTTCACTTTTCATTGTATTGATATTCATTTTTGGTTGCCTCACTGCCGCATAATTACAACCATCATTAAGTGCTCGGGGGGGTTGCAAAGTGCAGTGTTATTAATTTTGTTCCACCGAGCCATATTAGGGGGAACCAACAATGTCAAAATATAACAGTAGGTTTTGTTTGTTATATATGAATATTTCCCGAAATAGATTTATTGTGGTATCATTATATTTTACTGAAAAATAAGCACTCAGATAAGTAAATAAATATTGTATAGAATTTTGCAGTTCATCTTATTAACTTTGATCCATTTATTTCCTCATTTAATTATGAACTTTACTAAAGATAAGGTGTAGTAAAGCTTAGAATGTGACGACAATTTCTAGGAATTCGCCGCGTACCTGACACAGCCTGTACCGCTTATGTTTCATGCAACCCTGGTAATTATACTATTTTAATTAAAACTATAAAATTTTAATATTTCTTTCCTTTATTCCAAGTAAGTCTAGTATGATGGTTATATCCTCAAAAGTTGTATGAATGCTGAGCTAGTTAAAAAAAAATATAGCACTTTAATTACCTAACTGATTTAAAAAAAAGGCGCGAACTGCAAATCGTTTTCGGATTTAAATTTCATAATATACATTTCTCAAAAAAGTGTTGTATTTAAAACGTGTTTGTTTTTAAAGTAATATATATTTTTTACGATAACGGCAATTTTCTTTAAAAAAACGCTCTTAGGTTCGTTGATCATATTATTCGTATTCCTTTAAATTTTAAATATAGTATTTTGTTTTCTGTTTATATGTTCTGTTTATATGATTTTTTGTCAAATATAGCAACATATATTTAATATAATGTTTACCGCACGTACATTGCACTCTAGTTAAAATAGCATTTGTATGGATATTTCCTTACAAAAGGGTTACCAGATAATATGTAATGCAGGTTCACACGCCGTTTCCCATTGTTGTTTTTACGGCGATGAAATTAAAATAAAATTGCTTATGATAGGAATGCAATAAACGTTCACATAGCAAGGTAAAAGCTTTTTATCTAGCTCTTGTAACAGTGGTAATAAATGGTTAAGAAAAACATATTGGTAGCTCTACTATACTCAATCTATTTAGCATAAGGAAAACATTTTCATTTCTTTTGTAACTCTTACACATTATTTTTAGTAAGGTTCAAAAATTACAAATTTAAGGAAAAGCATTTGACATCATGCTACCGTGGGTGGTCGATGCTTGCCTAACTTTCAAGATCCAACTGTAAACATCGTGGCGTAGATTGGAACGATCTCAGATTAAATGCTATCAATTCTGGTGTTTAAGGCGAAAGCTTCTAGAATCTATATTAACATGTTCTACATTCTGTTGGCGTTAAACACAATTAAAGCGAATTAAAGTCACTTACTCTTATTAAGATTGATAGTAAATGGTGTCTTTGCCCTCCGGATTGTACGTGACATCGTTTCTTTCATTGTTTCACTTTGTGCTGGCTTGGTTAATTGAATACACCCATTCTTATTGGAAAACTCTGAATGTCGGTTTGCTTAACAATCCACTTACGTAATATTATGTTAGGTTATTCACCCCTCATTGATGTATAAAATACATATTTGTGCCCAAGCTTAGGATTTCATCATATTAGCTGCAATCACAAAATTAGCAACCATAAGGTTGCATACTTGATTCTATAGGCGTACGAGGTATTCCTCTGGGTAAAAGAAATTGGAAGTAGATAAAAGTGCAACTGTTGCACTTTCAATATTTATTACTAGATGTGAAAGTAAACACATATAGTTAAGACTTGTTTAAATCTCGTTGTAAAGCTATTACCTAATTTGTAGATACCACTAAGTAAAGCTTAAGCAACCGGGAATGTGTGGACGTGAGATAAATATCGAGGACATATCATAAAATATATAGCCGCCTGCAAAGTGTGTAATGTGGAATTATGTCATACTATCAGGAAAAGTATCATAGCTCCGGGATAACGCTGCTATTGAGATTGATAAACACTTATTGAGGTTAATTGGTACTACTGTACACAGTACAGGCGGTATAACACATGCATAACTAATTGATCGTTTATATTCTGATGGATTCAGGCTATAAACGTTCGATTTACTTCGATCGCTTATTCTGTACATGTACAATTTAACATTTTTTCACGTTAATGCTATAGTGTAAAAGAAAGTTTATTTTAATCCATTCAGGAAAAATAAATGCGTTTAATGAACAAAAGAATGCTCTTTGATCATTTAAATTTATTACCACTTGTGTTAATGCACTTCCGCAATAATTTCCCAGAATATAGAATAAACTACTTTTTTCTACGGTGACAAATGACATACTCGTAATAAATATTACAGCTTTTATACAATATAAGGCTTATGCTTTGGTGGAAGCGTTCCATGTACCGACTGCAAATGATTAATAATAATATTTCATACTTATTATTAATCTATAGTTCAGTAACAATATAATACGAAAGTAATATTAAGCCCTTTTTCCCGCATAAGAGTCAATGGAGATTGTAGAGCAAAAGCTCAAAATAGTAAAGTGCTAATTGCCTAATATGTGTTGTCACTACGTCATACTCGAAGTATAAAACAGTCGCTTTCTCTATCCCTGTGTCCCTATGTATACTTAAATCTTAAAAACTACGCAACAGATTTTGATGAGGTTTTTTTTTAAATAGATATAGTGATTAAAGAGGATTGTTTGTACACCTATATAATACCGTGCAAAAGATAGTTCTTGTAAACATCCAAGTTTTTATAAACCAAAACATAAATACTTGTGAAACATTATTTGGAAATATATAATTGATTAAAAAATGAGGTCATATTTCTCAGATCCCATTGGGTTGGGCTGTAGATGAGCCCGAAATATCACAATGCCTTGATTAATGATGTGTAACTTAACAATAGAATCCCATAAGATATTACGATGAAATTGGGAGGTACCAAAAGTTTCACGGATTTTATTAATTCTGTGTTTGTGTAGATCTTTTTCAAATTTTTTGCTTGGTCTTGCCAAGCTTTTTTGCTTGTATCAAATTACCGTGTTATTAATAATAATCAATGATTTTTTATCGATACTTTTTTGTGCTAAAACGAATAAAAAAGTATTAAATTACTGTATTAATGGTGTTACCACACAACTGATCATTCTTTACATTTTCTTCACATAACAAAATCTTATTAATTAAAAGAAATATTGTGTCATCTCTTGTACAAAAATACAAATGGTTAATTTTAGCTTTTCTAAAAGGATTCCAATTCCTAATCTTGTGTATCTGATAAAAGTGACTACAATCTATGGGCAAGTCAAATTTAGAAACATTACTCTCGTGATTGGTAAATTGCCGGACGAGTTCGGTGTTACCCACCTACGAATGTCATAGTTTGAAGCGGATTTTAATAGGTTAACGGGATGTACAGTCCCTGCCTGCATTCTTTCAATTTCGACCATTTTAATTCTCTAATAAACCAGATGAACTTTAAGCGATGAATAATTTTACGTTCCATAATAACAAATCTAATCTTATAGAGCAACAAGAACTAAGAATAAAATTGTATTTTATAGAAAATGTATAAGGAAAGTAGCTATTAATTTATTTTCCTTTTTCTTGTGTTTATTTTCCGATTTCATAAATATTTGTTTCACGTAGTATTTAATTGCACGGACTAGAATATTTTAAAAGTATCGAAGTATATACTCCCATGGTCGCTCTTTAAAATTCTAAAAAGAATCGAAGAAGTCATTTGTATTTAAAGTTCATGTCCAAATGTTGTAGTTACTTTAATTGTATGGCTATAAAGTTAATAGATTGAAATGGAAGACACGGAACTGATACTATTTTATTTGAATAGACTTGTAAGGAAGGAACAGTTTTTCAGTGACTATACTTGGGATTTAGGTTTTTTTAGCGTTTTGTACAAAATCTTCGCCCCCACAGCAAATTGCAAGCATTTAGTACGTATAATTGGAGTGATTAGTACAATTTAGTCGCGACATTGCGTGCGTCTCCACAATTAGCAATCGTCAATTAAATTCTGTCTTCAAAATAAAATACCATTGAAATAGATAGGGTTTCTTCGCTAATTATTATGTAAAAAGTTAAAACAAAAGCTTGAAGTAAGCAAATTATACGATTGTTTAAACGATGTTACTCACGAACTCCGTACCTAATACGTACATCCAAGGAAGTATCGCTATGATTTTGTAGATAAAACAAAGAAGAGCAATAAATATGACAGTTTGTTAAATAAACTTATTTAAATTTTTTATCATATTTCTATTTTTTTATGTCATAGAGGGCAACTGAATTGGTGGTTCGTCTGATGGTAAGCGATCACCACCGCCCATGAACATTCGCAAAGGTAGTGTCTCTGCGAATACGCTGCCCGCTTTTGTGGGGTAAGGGAAAAGGAAAGGTTTAACGACTGGAAAGAAGGAATGGACTGGAACGGGTGAGGGAAAGGAAACAGGCCTCCGGCTCCCCCACTTACCGTACGAAACGCCGATTTTCTGTGGGGGTGTGGTACTTCCCCGGTGTGAGCTGACCAAATTCATGCCGGAGCGTGCTCGACTCCCACAATAAATTATTATTATAAATGTGATTAAAAGTTAATATGAAGTCATTTTAAAAAACATGAGTACACTACTTAATGAGACTTTATGAATATTGATAGTTCGCCTATCCAATCCTTTCCTAGAGTAAATTCTAATAGGACAATATAGTTGTAAATGATTAATGATAGTAGCGCTCGCAAATGGCGTCAGAGATTTTTGTGACCGTGAAAATCGTCCACTTATGCTTCTAAATAATTACGTATAGATTGCATAATCAATATTTACGTACCTTAAATAATTAACGCGAACGGAAAAAAAATATGAATCATTCTGCGAATAGGTTCGCGTACAGCTAAAAAGTAAAAAGGTTAAGTAATGATAAACGATAACCGGTGGCTCATATTTAAACCTCAACTATTAATGTTTTATTGATTTAGAAATATGTTGATTGTTGATGATGTTTCGAAACATTACGTTATCCTAACGATGCATAATATGTAGCTATGTTTATATAACTGCTTTATGGCTTATAAGTTCATGCTAATAAGATGTCACTACCTTGTTCATCTAACTAGACCGCGTAGTATATAATGCATTAGTGATTTAGTCGTAGCAAATCAGCGGATGTCAGTAGAACAATGATTTGACCTAGCGCAATGCGCGCGCGCACGTCGTCAGCCACGTGAAGTGTTTCTCTCGATTGAATCGTAACTCGTAACCAAATATGCTCCTATTATTATAGCATTGTATTGAGAATCATTGTGATTATTATTGTTCTGTATTTATCATTTAAATAAGAGACCATTAACGTTTGGTGTAGTTTGCAATTTGCATATATTCTTAATTGATTATTATATCTGTGTATGAACTAGGTATGGTAAATTTACATACATACATACATACATACATCATTAGCCCATATATGTTCCCACTGCTGGGACTCAGGCCTCCTATGAGGGTTATTGTTATAGGTATGGTAAATTTGTCCATAACAAATATATAAGAGTTTTTAGCAACATGTCGAATGTTCAAACATATGTATCTTAATTTATTATAAAGACAGGGTGATATCCATTTTCCCGAGACTTGAAATAAAATACAACAACTGTATATTAAAAACGCGCTAAATTTATTTGTGACAGTCCTCGATATTAAATTTAGCACTTTAATCTAATGTCAAGTAAAACATCCTTAATATTAATAAAACAATATAAAACTTGTTTAGAAATTTGAAATACAACAATATATTGTGGATAATTTCAAACAACTCTATATTCCTGCCGTAACGCTTCATGTCAGCCATCAAGCTATCCTCACATTGACATTGTGAGAGACGCGTGAGTTTGCATAAAAATATCTATAACGATCATCACACTCGCCTCATGTTTTCCTTGGTAGGCATAAAAGATGTAAGATAATTAGTGAGTACACTACAAAGTTACATCATCGTTTAAATCAATTGATGATTCAATTCGTTCTCGTATGATTATAATAACAGCAATTAAAAGTAAAATCTTGTCAACGGCATGATTCGGTGAAGACGTTATAAATTAACCAATTAGTCCTATGAAATTAATGTTAAGATTTTATCTCAAATGCATGCAAGACATGACAAATTTAGCACACTTGTCGGCAAACACATTTAATGGAATATCTGATAAGATTTGTTATCAACACACAACAGACAAAGCGGTTACTTTGTTTTAGTTGTATATATGTAATATAGTTGACCTATGACTACAAGTCAATAAGAACGTTTAGGTAATTTTAGTGCTGATGTCACATAACATGACGCAACGAGAAGGTCAGTTTGAAAGGTTTTGCATTATTTTTGCAACTTAAAATTCAAGGATTGTATTGGATACATACATACTATACAAATTCAAATTTCCACAGATGCCTGAGATTATTCTAGTTACTACTTCAATATGAGCTTTTCTCTGTACACAGATTTTGAAGAGTATAATTTTTTTTTTCAGACCAATTATCTACACCACAGATAACATAATACTATACTGGTATTCGAATATTTGTAACGTTTTCACATAAAAGTGCTGGACCGATTTCAAATTTTTTCACCACTGGAAAGCTGCAACTTCACTGAGAGACAGACTATACAATAACACGTGTGAAACCGAGGCGTACAGCTAGTATGTAATAATAATCGTCATAGACACTAATAATAATATTGAATGGTATTTACAAACACAGATTATATAAAATATTTTGCGGTTATGTTCTACTAACCGGCATCAATACTGTGGTCAGAATGATTATAATGGGTATTTGCAGTAGCTGCACTATCAGTGGTTGTTTCATAAATTCTAAATAGGTGTCCTTCAACGATTAGAAGGAACTACATTACATATGGAATTATATTTTAACTAAGCTTAAAAGTAATCATCGAAAATCCTTGGCCATCAATATCACTTCTCGTCAATAAAAGTATGAATCAAGTTATATAACCCTTTTCTTTAGAAGATTTAAGTACGGAAAGTCTGTTAGTAGTGTTTGCAATAGCATAGGGGGGTTTCCAAAGGACCCTTCTCAGTTTTAACCCTTTAATATTTGAAGGGGCTGCACCGACCATCATCCTTTGATCAGCAGAATGTATTGTGCGCTGAATTACGTGTTGAAGACAAAATAAATTATTTGTTTCTTGGTGTTATTACACAGCACTTTTCGGACAAGCACTGCACTGCACTGCATATTGTTATTTAATTTTGTATTTTAATACATTTTTTAATTATAATTCACTATATTGAAAAATATAGCGTTATATGGACAGTTAATTTTTAGTTTCTACCGTTGCAGGTTTTATAATGTACGCCATCTATCGGATTAGTTTGAAATTACCTCATACCTTACGTATAGTATTGCCTGAAAGTTTTAGACGAGAGCGCCATCTCTGAAATGTTATTTGTATAGATGGCGCTTATTGTAAAAATTCTACCGTTTTCACTGTAGATGGCGTATGTAACAAAATTATTATAACTGTAATTCTTTGATTCTACTCCCTTATAGAACATTTTACACAAATCATAAACATATACATATAGTGAATACTGATAGACTAACTAATGGGTCAACATACAGACAGGGACTTATTCCCTTATCCTCTCGAGAATAATTATCCACGTTCATTAATACAAACTCCTAATTGTTTTGCACCAAAAAATGAGAATACTAATATGTATACCTACGAAAAGGTCAAATGAAGCAAGGAGGAAAACAACAAAACAATTAATTTGCTAAATCTGCATTTCCCCAAATAAATGCATTCACTAACCCAATGCCCCACTTATCTGGATTTTCATGCGTATTTTCGACTGGAGTGTCATAAACATGACTGTTTATTTTTCTTTTAAAAAAATGGAAGAATAAACGCTGTGAATATGGTATTGATTCGCCGATAAAGACGATCGACAAGGTATCGCGCATTTTAAGGCAAGCGCCTGCGAAGCTGCACGCACGCCAAATTCTAATGGAAAATGGCACGCAATGGACTCTTCCTGCTTTGAACGGATCGTAACCTTCAAGGACAGTTGCGTATCCATAACATTTATCACGCAAACTTTGGGAATGTAATTTGTGCAAATTTGTCAACATAACTAGGGATGGCCCTTTTTGGATTATGAATTATACGTTATAATTTTCATATTTAAAAATCTCTAGCCAAAATTTTCTTTAAGAAGCAGACTATTTAAAAATAATTTATTATGCTATTAGGACTTATTAAGACAATTGTTCACAATAAAAAAAAGTCATTTCTACATAAAAGGTCACCGACGTTGGTGACGTATTAGTTTTAGTATAGGTATCTACATTCCAAATTCAAAAATGGGTCAAAATGATAACAGTTTCCATTCAAACAAAAAAGAATCGCATTAAACACAGAAGATGAGTTTTTCGAGTCTTGTTTTTTTTATTTCAAATAGTGAGTGATAGTCATATCTATTGTAATTTTTTGGACCATGGAATAAGTATATATTTTGATATAAAAAGTTAAATCATAAATGTTTCACTACCAAAATTCCAAACTTGAAAATTAATTCGCTTAAAATATTATATAAAATTATAGATACATATCTTGAATAGAATAATTGTTCATAAGAACATGTCTGCGTAACAATAATATAATCAACGAATGGAGTATTAAGTAATTTTAAATTAACAATGTTTATTTTGTTTCAGGTAGTTGGAGAAATTTTCTGAAATTATTTTGATGAATTTTATGTAAGTGATACGTTTATTTAAATAAAGCTTGGGTCATCTCAAATTTAAAATGTTATTTGTTAGAATAAGTTACTCTTAAATTGTCACATTGATTATTGAAAACGTGTTATTCCAATGTACAAGGTACCTAGATATATATGTATTATGTTTACACAAATGTAATAATGTGAGTATAACATTTGCTGAAACCGTGATTACTGTTTGTGTTAACTCTATAAATGCTGTTGTTTTCTATTGTTTTGGTTCAAAAAGTGTAAGGTTGTACGGTTGTACGTTTTGTGAACTGAATACGTTTCACCATTAGCTAGAATCGTAGATCTTCACAGGGATTCTCCTAATTCAAGTGCGCGCGCAGCCTTTTCAGGGCGCAGGACGCACCCTACCTTAGAGTTATAAAACTTTAGACATTCACATTTTACTTGAAACATACTTTTTATACACAAATATTCCTAATTTCGCTTTTTGAACAAAGGAACTTGACATCAGTGATGTTAAGTTTAAGTTCTACGCTTAAGCTTACATTTTTCTCGTGTATATTCTTCTTTCCATTTTCTTTTGCTACAAGAATAGAGCCTAAATTATTAAAAAGATGTAACTATAGGAAATTTACTGTATTATTACGCTTAAATTCAGTACATAATGTATTTAATAATTTAGAACATAGTACCTACATGAAATTGGAATAAATTATAAATAATTGTTAATAGTTATTTGTTTTAATATGGAATGGGTTATAATTTTAATCTGCTTGTTATATATACATTTCTAAGAAAGTTTTTATAATTTTTACACAGCTCATTGTTGAATTTTCATATTGTCTCTTTCTTGGTAAAATAATTAATACAGAAACACTATTACTATACATATACCTATTATTTTAATACAAATAACTATATTAAAAGCACGTTATTTGTGATTGTTTTATGATGTTTTGAATAAAGAGGGTTAGTATTGAAGAATATTTCTATTACTGCCGCATCTATCAGATTCAACGCTCTTTACATACTTCAGTCGCCGATAGAGGCCGTAACATATCACAGCACACCAGGTCTTGCCGGCTTCTATGACGGTGGATGTTCTCTTACTCAATTTCTCTTATAAAAATAGCAAGTCTTTGATATAACAGTGTTAGTCTTTTGCGGCATCTCGGTAAGTTATTTGATATCACTAGAATATTACACCTACAGCACGGCCTTTGCTTCTCAATGGAATATTCTAGCGCTCACGTTCAATACAACGCAATGTATAAACAGTGTAATTAGATACTAAACGATCATTCCGTCATCAATTGTATCCAATTCTACTATTTCAGAGTGATACGTTATATTAAAGTCGAGGATTGTAGAGTGTAGTTTTCATATTTAATTCCTCATTTACAATGGCAGCACAAAAATCAATAGACTCTTAAAAGTATAGACATCATTCAATACAATGAATCAGTAATAAATAGAATTTAATAAGATTTGAATTTTTATAGTATCGACCGGTCTACGACCGAATACGCATGGAGAAATGGGATTGCGTAAAATGCAATTACCTTATATTATCATTTAACAGAACAATTTGATTCATTATTAGATTAGAATGTGAACTTATTATTATTATTATTAATTCTTATGTACAATTACGTGACATGTATCGCGTCCAAAATGTACAGCGGACACAAACCGGCCATCGAATAAATATTCTGTTTTACGTGATAAGACGTTTATAGCGTTGTCACTAGAAATACAGATAGCACAAGTGGGTATTCCACTTACTTCCTATTGTTTTCCACGTAATTGCTTTTATTACGTACCTACAGAATTGTTTATCAATAATTCGATATTTTTTGTGACGTCAATTTATAATTACGAAATATGTCTCTACATGATCTACTAAATAAATTATGTGACAAAGAAGCATGTTTTACATATTTTGTAACGAATATTACTTGTAAATTATTAATTTCTAAGAAGCTAATTTGATAGTGAGTCATCAAATTGTTGATTAATAGATAGATAGAGTCGCAAAACTTTCATAAATATGCGAATCAAGTTTTCATTTATATTAGGTACCTAATTATTGAGGTCTTTGTGTAATACAGGAAAATAAATAAATTAATATGGAATAAGTTGAGAAAAACTAATATTTTTATTTTATTCAACAATCCATGGCAGACTTATAAAAAAAATAATATAAAGCAGTAATAAATAGTAAGAAACATCATAATTTATGGGAATAAAAAACCTCTATGTAATTACTAATAAAATAAATTATAGACATATTTTATGAATGCAAAAGGTTTTTCTAATCATAAACATTAAATTTCGCTCTTTGACTCTAGCATGATTCACAAAACGAGGCGTACAGGTTTTTTGTTTTAAGCGATGTCTCATTTCTTGGCGATGACCTTTTTTGGTAACTTCATAACAACAATAAACTTTCTAACAAAGGCTATCATCTATTTTCTACGTATTATTTTGTTTAATAATTGAATATAAATTAATTCTCAAAAGTAAAGCATAATTATAGTAATTAGTAATACCCACTTGTGTACACAAGTAGTTAGCTAATACACGAAGTATGAATTAATTCGTCACATTGTGGGGTGAGGGTTGGTAATAGAAAAGAATACGTAATCACATTTCAAAGCAGGTAATAGTTTGTATGGGTGGCGTGAACTATAAATATAAATAAAATAAAAACTTTATTGATTCAGACGAGTATATGTCCTCATTGGTTGATTTTCAGAGGTAAAATTAAATAAAGATCGTGTTACCTGGGTCAGCTAAATCCCTTTGGAGGCAAAATCTAGGTATCATGGAAGTTGTCAGGATTCGTAATGCAAAGGGGTTGTGATTCAAGTATCAATTTCAACATAATCGGTGCTACGGTGTAATGTTTGCTAAAATCATAATTGTTGAATAGCCTATCTGTACTATTTACTAATTATAAAGATGTAAAGTTTCTGAATTGTCGAGTCTGTGACGTTCGATTAGGTATTTTTTATTACCAATAGAAAAACACGATATCAGTGTAATCATAGGCTATATTTTATGTTGTTTTTAGTCCGGCCCAACCCGGGTGGAGCCGGTAAGAGCAGTTATTAGTCAGTATTAAAATATGTTTTAAAATTGAAGTATTAAAAATGTTTATTTTCAGAAACAAAATACATAAGTTCAAAAATAAATATCACAATTCATACAAATTTTAACTTCTTAAGCATGTCATTTTGACGTAAAAATAGTGGCCTTGGTTCTTATCTAATATAGTACAGACTACAGGCAGTATCGACTATCGAATCGATACGCTGTGTACATATGTTTGTTATTAATGATTATAGTAGACACCACAAAAGGTATCAATTGTAGATTGTAATAAGGATGTATCTTGTAAAAATATATGAATTAAATATCAATGTTTTTCAAATAATTATTCCATCATACAACTCACTTTCTGTTAAATAATTAATTTTAACCTAATTTCAATTAATGACAACGGACTGTCAATATTTATGGTGAAGATAGGAAGCGTATTTTGTTAACAAATTTGCGGTAAACATGGTAATAAATAATAAATAACAAGACACATGTGTTATATTTAATATATTCAGAGATTCCTTTATTTATATTATTGCTTTAATTTTCATAATATACAACTATCTTACTTACTAAACCCAAAACAGAATACGATATGAAAATTTATTTACAATACTATGTCTTTCTACTTCACTAAATTTGAACACTAGATAGGCATATAGCTTATATTTAAATACAAACAAAGGGGTTTTTCAGTTGCATGAAACGTTAAACTCTCCATTCAACTCGCATAACAAAACGTGGGCAACGAAAACAATCATAATTCCCCATTATATTCTATCCACCATTTCACTGTTTGGCAAAGCTTCTTTGATACGTCTTACGTTTACGTGTACACATTTATTAACGTAATGATATATTTTTATTTGACTCATTTAAATATTCGCTCTTCTGTATGGCAGCGTGCCATTATGCCATTAACTTCAACCATCATAAAAATAATTTTGCACGTTTTTATCCAATTCTATGAGGGAAAAAGTTGCTTGGTTTCTCAGTCCGCGGTGGTGGTGTGTTCGGGATATTGTCCTGGACTCGTAATAACCATGGGTTGTCTATCCTTTGTGGCGGAGTCCCTTCTTTACCCTCATTACTGCCGGAAGGTGTAAGGTGAAGTAGCGGCAGCTTTGCTTTCGGGCTTGGCGGTTTTTCCGAATTAGGATGCATTTCGTCTGTAACAATTAAATAATATGCTATCAAATGGCAATGAAATAAGAACAAAGAGTTAATGCATTTTCTAGGTTATTAAAATTAACAAATGCATATTTTTAAATAAATTATAGAATAATCATAAAATCAAGGCTAAAGCAAAAATGTAGAGCGTATACAAGTATAATTTATATCTTCACATTTTTACTAATACATAAAATAAAAGAACTTTATAATTTTTATAAACGCCAAGATTATTCGATGAAAGAAAAATCTTTATTCAAAAACGTGTAACTCACTTTGTTCCTGGTGATTTAGCCTAATGTTTTCCAAACGCGAGTTAATAACTTCGACACCGTTTATAAACATTTGAACTCACTAACACTTCACTGTACGGATGCTCGATATAAAATGCGCGATGTTGAGTTAAGATCGAAGTTTTATATTGTTACTGAGTCACATTTGGCAAGAAGCACGGAAAACAACGTCACTGCAGTACACTGACGCGAGATTGTATGACGCTTGTATAATTTTCTCTTTCAGCTACGTAGTGTACATTTATCGGGCCGGTCACTCAATTATCATGAGTGATAAGGCACCAATATCTATTTACAGTACTGTTAATTTAATTATATTAAAACCGTACTTATAAACATGTATCATAGGCTAAATTTATAAATAAAACAATCATATCGCTGATTCTTATCGATACAAAAAGTGGAGCATGACTTATTTAACGATAAGTAAAATTTATGTGTTATTAGTTAATAGTTTCTTTAATAAAATTTGAGATATCAAAACAAAACCATGTTATCTACGTTTACAGCGTTTGCTTTCGCCACTTACCTAATTTTTAAACAGTCATTATTGATTTAATGATGCTAAATTATCAGATAAAACTTGACTAAACAGACATGATCCATGAAAATCTGGTATAATCCTTATTCTTCCTTTTGTTAGTCATTATAAAACGCATAAACGTTGAGTATTTTCGAGAGATTACTGCTTAAAATTCCTTACACATCTATGAATAAGCTTATCATGAAGGAAAATACTTAAATATATCTAATGATTAAAAATGTACTTGGTACACAGTAAACGTATCATTTCATTTTCCATAAATTCTTTGTTCCTGGTAGCAGGTATTTACTTCACAGTTTTATCGATGTAAAGTTTTGATTGATTATAGTTATACAAAGTCCATGATGAAATTCTTTCGCACTATCTGACAAACTATAAAGTATGTCAACTTATAAAAAGAGCTTAAGATAACGGTGTATTTTGAATTTCCTTGAAGAATTTTCCAACTAATTGAACCGTAATTCGCGGACAAGGTTAAATAAGTTTCCTTGAATAGTAATTGTGGTGACTGTTACATTTTGGTCCCATAAGGGAGTGTCCAGAAAGGCGAGTCATTACGATGTAGACCAAATTCTTAGTTAAACATTTAGTTCTTTACTTACATCATTATATAGAATAGAATTTAGTCTTGGATGTAATATAAAAACTTTATAATTAATCATTTATTATTGATTGAAAATAATTTATATTGAAAAGCATAACTGATACGGAAAGTTCTACGTATCTTTAATAAAAATCCATTCGAAGTTAGGGAATTTTATTTATTTATTTCAAGTTACATTTCAACGATACCAAAATAAACATGACTCAAACAAACGCAATCACGTCGATTGAACATAAATATGACGGTGGTTAATTTTGGATTAATTATAAGTGACGCAGAATTGAAAAATTGATACACTTGTGAAATGCTTTTCTAGAGTGGATACAAATCACTGATCGCTGATTATTATTTATAGCAAATATTTCCAATAAGTACCTACTTAGTACTATTCTGGTTTCATCATGCCATATAACTAATAAGTACTTACGTAGTGAGTCACATCAATTGAAGTGAATCTTAATGATTATCATTATCATTGATTTACCAACAGCCATTTAATTTAAACCATAATTATCATGTGTTAGTATGTATGTAAGGTTTCATAAGTAACGTAATAATCGTAGTTGTTATTTAGTTTAATCACTGTAAAGGGGTTTCACTGCAATTTTCATCAATCTACGTAGATCCGTGGTTTTATGCGTCAGCCGTGCACGAAGTTTTATTGATAGCACTGCTTGCGTGGAGTCAAAATAATAAAAAGTTATTGTTTTATAGTTTGAAGGAGATATCGCAAATAGGCGTCGAAATCATCGCGTGGATATGACATAGAGCTATTTTATCACTCCAAGATTTATTATAGCCAAGAAGTATGGATCAAACCCTGAATAACAACGTCAGTCGGGTAAGCCTTAAGGCTACACCAGCGCACAGATTGACAATCGAATGCACTTCGCACATCTATTGAAAATTACATTCGTACATGCGAATAGAAGTCAACAAACTCAAATCCACGTTGAATCAGCTTTACGTACAATGTCAACCATATATTAAGTAGAAATTTGTTTTCATCGCGTGCTAGAAAAATAAATTCTCCGTTATTTTAGGAAAAGCATTTACATTTACGTCTATTTTTTGGCGCTACATGTAAAATGACACACATTTGAAGGAAATTTTATGTGTTATGAAGTATTCGGTTTTATCACTTTAATATAAATAGATGTTTTCGTTCCACTTGCTTAGTAAAATTAGTTCAATGAATAAACATAATATAACATTGAGTATACATGTTATAATACTTTTTGAAGTAATGTTATGCGAACATAAATAATACCTACAAAAAAGTACTTTAGTCAGTTAGTTTTATACATCGTAAATAAAACTTTATGAAATGCAAAACAAATAAAAGTACCTTCTAGAACATTTGGTGATATATTTATCAAATGTAATTCTATTGATTTAGCAACAACAAACAAAAAACATATACTCTCATATCAGGTTTAAAGGCCTTAAACTCCAAGTCTGAAAGTCTGAAAATTGTTACCCTTAACAAAATCATTAAATGTTTATGAAATTAGTATATATTATCTAACCTTATCTTAAAGTAGTATAGGTACCTATTTTTTTAATTCGACCAAACAATTGCCATCCTATTTAGTAGTGATCGTATAAAAGGCATAAGAAATAACTCAACGCAATCCCCAATCACTATGTTTATTTGTGTTGCATCTGCAATCGGACTTATTTTGTGTAGTTTAATGTAAATTCAAGAGACTAAGTTGATGGACGCTGTTATATAAGGCAATATGATCACGCGATCGACATTTTTGTAACGTGTAGCCTGCTAGTACCAATAAATTTATTGATTTTCCATATACTACATACTACATATAAGTATTGCGTGGAATGAAACGTTCGTTGTTAACTAAATCAGCTCTCAGGGTGACCTAATTCTTTTGTATTAACTATTACGTTTTATACTTATGATTCTTCTTGTTACGCAAAGAAAACTCTACTATGATAAGGTTAAAAAATCGTATTACTTACTGTCTAGACATTTTAAATACAATTTTCCACTGATTAAAACAAGAATGAGGTTGATTTCTTGCTTTGTAACTATCGACTATCGGGTGAACGATTGTCGATTTGATGATTCTTTTCTTTATTTGTAAGCTGGTGACATTCGTATGGCAGTTTAAATTGAGTCTTGATCTGACAATTTGAAAGCGGTTTATTTTTTTTAACAATTATATAAATTAATTTTTCTCGGTGATCCGAGTAGGTATGTAAATTGAAGAAACTGAAAATTAAAACAAACTGCTAGTATAATTTGAGTATTTCTTGAATTCCATTTCATTAGTAGTTACGAGGTTTGCATTTTAAAATCAGCCGTGCTTTGACCTAGTAGCCGAGTTCGAGTCAATTTGTGTTCGTGCGGCTTTGCTTGGTTTACTGGTAAGGTTTGAATTTTTTTAACAAGGGTACATTTACTTAATTTATAGCCGAAAGCCTAGCCATAGGGCAATCATATTTTTAAACAAAATTATTAAAAATGGTTACTCTTTGTTCAATTATAATTTTATTCGAATTTATCCATTACTATTGCTCTATTATTGACTACAAATTTGACCATACCTTTACGTGCATATAATATTATACGCAGAAATATTGCTGTAAGCGGGTTATTGTCAAAATCTGTTTCTAGTACCGATATCGCCGCCTTACTTCACCCCTTCGCTTTTTTCTCAAGTATAAATTTTAGTTTAGATTTATTGATACAAAAATTGCAATTGAAAATGGAATGGTACGACGTCTATTTTACTCGAAAATTGTCTTTTTAAATTGAATTTCATATAGAGTTTACTTATAAATCAACGTGATATTTATTTTATTGTAAAGGTTTTAAAACTGTTAACAATTACATAATAAGTATGATATAAGATATTGAAGTATATTCATTAACCATTTGTCCTTAAAGCCTTTGGTAGAGAATCGTTCTCCGGGTGTTCAGAACGGCGGTGAGTCAACTCTACCAAATCCACCATTTGTTCGGCCACCTCTTACCAGAAACGACTCTCGTTCTGCGTTTCCTTCGCCATCGCCCCGTCCGGCTGCACCTCAGTTACAACAGAGACCCCAGTTTCAACCAGGAGGACCAGTCACAAACTCGCCACAATTGGGTCCTCGTCCTGGAACCCCTGTACCTAGAGGACCTATTTCTGGTACACCTGGACCGCAACCAATTCGTCCTCAGGCACCCTATTTGCGGCCAGGAGGTCCACAATCAATAAATCCACAACAAGGACCGAGGCCACAACAAGGACCTACGCAACCCTCACAAAGACCGCCTGTACCTAATAATTTGCAATTCGGTCCCCGCCAACCTCCTCAATTTGGAAGTGCATCTACTCCTGAAGGCGCAAGGCCAAATATCAATTCACAATTAAACGGATCATCAAAACAAAACCCAGCTCAGAATACAGGTCAACTTTCAAGACAACCATCACAAGGTTCTTTAAATAATACTGATTCTTCTCAGTCGTATCAAAGCAAACCAGTCAACCTGGATAATCAAAATAATTCCAATGAAAATCAAAATATTAATAAACCCGAAAGTAACAATGAAATATCAGGGGCAGGAAAAGCACGAAGTTATAGCATTGCTGCGGCACCAGGTGCACCAAGCC
This sequence comes from Zerene cesonia, assembly GCF_012273895.1. Classification (NCBI taxonomy): domain Eukaryota; kingdom Metazoa; phylum Arthropoda; class Insecta; order Lepidoptera; family Pieridae; genus Zerene; species Zerene cesonia. Next base: position 4,756,962 of record NC_052104.1, on the reverse strand, counting down.
CACTCGAAATGGATGATGATAGGCGCAAATCAGTTAGTGCCGTCAGTGGCAGAATTGATGAAATAGGTGCAAGGAACCTAGGTCTTGGGCAGATTCAAGAAATACGTGGAAGTAAGGATAACGTTTTGGGTTCAAGAGAAAGTGTAAGATCAGAAGCATCCAACGAAGGTACGAAAGATATAACAGACCGACCAGAATCGCGTTTGGCAGCATCTAAGATGACAGAGTCATTTATGGGATCACTTTCTAATTTGTCGAACAAAAAGAAAACAGATGATGATGACGACGTGGTTTTACAAAACAACTTAGGTGTGGGCAAAATGGAATCCATACAGAATAAGACAAATTTATCAGATCGTTCACCTTCACTGACACGTAGCGACGACTCTCCAGAGCCGAAAAATATTTCACAGAATTCTGTTCTATCTAACAAATCCCAAAGTGTAACACCTGAACCACAAAGACCAAAGACACCAAAAATTGAAATAAAGCAAGATACAAATATGGAGACTAAAAAAAGTGCTAGCCCTGCAACACCGAATAGGCCAGTTTCGAAATCTCCGTTATTGGAATCAAAGTCACCTTTACCCGATTCTAAATCGCCAACACAATTAAAGAAAAAACCCGGAGAGCTTAATACAGCTGGACAAGCACCAGTGGATTCAAAAAGGTCTACTCCTCGGAAAATTGTTTCTGCACCTAAATCAAGACCGAAAGGTAATTAAGAATTAGGTTAAACGTAAGGCTTCCGTTCCTATACATACATAACAATAACTTGAGATGACTCAACGCTGACTGTATATTTATTAAAATACTACACATATATCTTTATGCTACTTAACTTTACTTATTACTTCTATTAAACTACACATGCATCTCATTTTAGATGGTGATAATGACAGCGGAGTAGACGAATCTACTCAAGGGAATGTAAGTTTTTTTCAAATCATCCTAAATGATTTTCTTATAAAAAATACGTTATGTATGTATTTATTATCTTCACAGGACCTCAATGGATCTCCTGGCTCACCCAACAAAACATTGCCCAGTAAATTACCTACCAAAGAGAAGTCAAGCAGCAGTCTAAAACCAAGTCTTTCAAGATCTTCGAGCAAGAGTGCCACTGCAAAAACGCCCGAAAATCCCCCACCATCGGAAAAGAAAAGTAAGTTAATCTTTATTTATTTTCGAAATAGACGAATTTTGAAACCAGATCATTTTAAAATTTATCTTTTTATAGAAGTTCCAATGAATAAGATTCAAGTTGGCAATGCACCATCACCTAACATCAAGACAGTTAAATCAAAGATTGGATCTTTGGAAAATACAACATACAAACCAGGGGGTGGAAAAGTAAAAATTGAAAACCGAAAACTTGATTTCAACAACGTAACTCCTAAGATTGCTGCCAAAAATGATGCTTACACTCCGAGTGGCGGATCTAAGAAGGTATTAAATGCCGATGACAATCTACTTCTAACATTTTAATGGCGTTAATCGTTACTTGTTTTATACATATTTTTTACACTTATAGATTACTACGACGAAATTGGAGTGGAACGCCAAATCCAAAATAGGATCTCTACAGAATACGTCATATAAACCAGGCGGAGGTGATAAGAAGATCGAGACGGTAAAGTTAGATTTCAAGGAAAAAGCGAAACCCAAGGTGGCTTCAACGGTGAATATTACACACAAACCAGGCGGTGGTGCTGTTAAGGTAAACAGATTTGTTCAAATGTTTATAAAAACTTGTTGAAAGTTGTATTTCACGAAATTTATATTTTTATTATAATAATCAAAGTGTTCAAAGAAAAAATCTTCGAATTGTAAGTACTAGACAAACTCAAGCAATGATGCACTGTAGGTAAATTTTAATTATTATATGTTGCAAAGTGGTTGGTAAATACATTTGCAAAAATACACACAAATTATGACGCTTATTCTTATTGGCAGTCTTGTAACATTTTATTTAAATTTATCTTTCCTTAGAGATCTATTACAAAACCTGGAACAACAGACGTAAGTTCAACGAATTTTTTAATTGATATTGTCAGCTTTTGTTGTGCACCTCTGTTCTTAGCGCAATTGGCAATCAGAGAAGTCCTAATCTGGTGAAAAATCAACTGCAATGAGCGATCTACTGGATCCATACGCAAACAAAAATTATCATTTCAATTAGTCGGGTATTGTTTCTAGTTCATTAAATGGGAGTTACCGAGATGGAGGGCGTCGAATAGACGGTCTCATTGCTTTTTGTACGGTATCAGGTCAGTTTGGATGCTAGTAATAAAAACTATAGGACATTGGTAGTGGAAGATGCGATGTCGCTAGGACTCTGTTGAGGCTGTTTCCCACGCTGAATTGTTATGCGATGAGAATCAATAATAGTGTGAATGGGAATGTTCGATCCAAATACATCATAAAATATTTATGTACTCTATTTCAGCACATTACACTATTTATTGATCGGTATATAATTATTTATATTATAATATTCATCCAAATAATTGCATACAATGGATAATTATACAAAGACCGTCATACGCACGCAAGAATTGTTTTTAAAATTAACTTGTTATATATAATTATTTTTACCATATGCCAAATCGATACCAACATATAAACAGTCACAATTTTATGATTGCTTATTATACATCCTATTACAATATCATATAGAAACATACCAATGCAAGGCATACAAATTTAAA
>NC_052104.1:4734593-4753251 GCF_012273895.1 Zerene cesonia | reverse complement strand
AATTTTATGATTGCTTATTATACATCCTATTACAATATCATATAGAAACATACCAATGCAAGGCATACAAATTTAAAAAGTTATTATGAGCACCCAATTATGACTGATTTTTCAACACTACATAACAGTTCTATAATACATTCAAAGCTCTATTGCATAATACATGCTTTTATATTTTATATATACGTGTCACTTTACTGTATATTGCACACATTTTAAACAGATTGAAAACCAAAAGTTGGAATTCAAAGCACAAAGCAAAGTGGGCTCACTCGACAACGTCAAACACAAACCAGGAGGTGGTGACATCAAAATATTCGATGATAAAGATTACATAAAGCAGATCGGTGGCCAGTCCCCCCTCCCCAACAGCCACGGCCAGTCCCGGCAGGAGGTGAGAGCAAGTCCTTGTGCGCTGGCCTTTAATGTTTACTTCCGTTTTGTTTTGAGTTTGCTCCTGTATTTTGTTTATGGTGATGGTGTCATCCTCATTGCGATACATTCAGTTAACAGTATAAATATTCACTTCGTTCATTTTGTTTCAGCCAGAGTACATATACACATTTTATTGACTAAGGGTAAAGGTATTCCGTTGTGTCGCGTGACTCCATTATATCTATCAACTAACTTGTTAGACGTTTTGTTTTGGTTTGGATTGTTTTTTTTTTGGGCTTTTGATCTAATTCACTTTTAGTTTCCCTTCCTATCGTATCGTGTTTATTTCTTATTATTCTTTCATAACCATGTGTTTATGGGACTTAGATCCATCGTGTCTAAAATGTTTAACAGTGAATTTAATTTTTCTCTCATAGAGTCCAGTACCGCCATCACAGCAGCCTCCGAAAGCGGACGAGAATCTTAATCAGCAACAGAGTTAAAGCACAGAGCGAAAATCTTTCGACATTTCGATACTAATTTTGAACTAAAAGTGTCCAAACATTTTATACATTTTTTTATCTTCTTTATTACTAAGTTTAACTTTAAAATTATTTGTATCGTCTAATTCATAATATAATAGAGACTAAGCCATTTTATGTCGACTCATAGCATATCTTACAGACAATATAGATAATAATTGGGTATTATTTATAATCCACTGTTGTAGGGATTCTGGTTTTCTCACAGTTTGACCTTTTCATTTATAGACTATAAGAAACTACATTTAAAAATATAATTTTGCAAAGACAATTTAAGGTGCCAATGTAGATTCGATTTTGGATTGTACAATTATTCCATTCTATTTGTTTTTCACATCTTTTCATCGTTCTCATATACGTACCATTTTTTTTTGTTCACCTACATCTACACTATGTAATTTCACTTCATGTTGTAGGTATTAGCGCTATAACGTTTTGATGTCTTTATTAGTGATTATAAATATTGATATTATTTCACTATCAAGCTAACAGAAGGTAAATACTATTTCAGAAACACAGATGAAATGATATGAAATGATAACATTATTTCTGTTTTTTTTTTACGTAACATTGTATCGTCCTTAAATATACGTAACATATTATGTATTTATAGAAACATGGACAAGATACAAATAAATAATCGATATATGTATGTTAATAATGCACCTCTACATAAAGCTTATTGTCACTCATGTTATTAAGTATCACAGCAATCAGTGTATCATCCAAATATTATTTATTAATTAGGTTCGAGTATATTAGAGATGTTATAAATCGAACTCGATCAAATTGTTGCTATTAGTTATTTTAATTATTTGTTAGTAATAATTGATAGCTTTGGAATGGGAGGGTTTATGCGCAGGGAGTCGGTAGCGATGATTTTCTGGACATAGCTATTTCAAGGTCAAACAATTGAAAAATCTTAATCTCAGTAAAAAAAATATCTTGAATCTAATTAACTATGTCCAGAATATTGCGTTTGGGAGTTTGACTGATGAGAGTTAGTATAATATGTTTTGTATATGTATTAATGATTATAAGAAGTAATTAGATTAGGTAGATGTATCGATTAAATGTTGATGCTTTGAAATCACAGCTTTGTTTTGCATTGTCACTATTGTTACATGTTAGTCAGCTGCATTTTAAGAAACTAAATAAGTATACAATTTAATACAACGGTATTTCTAATGTATTGGATTTATAAATAATAGTATTGACGTGATTTTCTGACAAATTGATACTATTATTGTCACACAAAAGTATTTACAGTAGTATTAAATTTTGGATTACAAGATATTCATTCAGCGTTTTAATATGTATACATACAATCCACATACATGTATTGTATTTGTAACTGTCAAATTTAATACAGATTAACGTATTAATGTACGACACTTGTTTTATTTCGTTTTGTTTTTATTTTCTGCTGGTAGAATTGTGTTTCGCATATATAAACCACGATCAGACCATCCTAGTTGAGATACTTCATCGCACCGAGCACTTGGTAGAAAGCTTGTCATTCGGAATTTTAGGTGAGTACTTCACTTGTTCTAATAAATCGTTCAACACAAGTTGGAAGAAAAAATAAATTATTGTCTACGTGTCTTCACTAATACTAAGTAGATATATTTCACAAAGCATTAAGTAGGTATGGTTCATTAGCGTAGTAATGGATTTACCTCATGAAGTTATGCAAGATTTCGACGTGAATTTATAGTTATCAACACTAAATATAAACCATGCGGTACTATAGTAAGATCAAATGTCGGTAATGTTTTATATGCTACCAGTTTTTAGTAAACCCAGTAGAATAGAGCTTATAATGTTGTAGCATTATAAACTCTAGCTAGCTAATTGTTCACTACGACATACTCGATCAATATTCTAATCAACAATCAATATCAAATTGATTGTTGAGGTGAGATCATGGGGAGCTGATTGTGACCTGGTCCGGCGTCGCCACGATAGGCGAAAGAGGTAGTTTCAAATCCAGCCTCATGATCGAAGTTTTTTATTCTTTACAATTCAATCAATCAATATCCAATTTATACATAACAAATTTCAGAGCGACTTTTACATGGAAGAGTGGGAGGAGGATCGCCCACTATCCCGCAGTCGTTCCGCTCGGTTCTCCCGCACGCCACGTACTCCACGCGCCCTTTCGCCGCGCAAGCCACCAGACGACAGATTCCTTCGAAGCAGCGTGAGGAATAAGTCCAGACCAGTCAGTGCCAGAGACCCGCCTCCTATGACTTGTTCTAGACGCTCGTCCATCACACACCGGCCAGCTTTTACAATATATTAACACCCACATAAAAATTTTATAGTGGGATTTTTTTGGAAAATATGACTCGGTGTAACGTTTTCATTTTGCATAAAACAATTGAACACTCTTGAAATTCTCTTACGAATTCTCAATTTTTTTATTAGGTATTAAAGACTTCACCTATTTCACATGTAGGGAGTACCTGAGCAACATTTTACGCAACACACTAGTACTGCTCGTAGTACTTGTAGTTTATTAATAGGGAATTCTTTTGGTGTGGGTTTTATAAATCGGTAAGTCACTGGGTATGTCGTAATTTTAGATTAGCTTAGTTCAATGCCCAAAAATAAATATAAAAGATGGGATCTTATAATACCGTACCGAACAACTACATAAAGTATTTTCAAAATTATTTAGTGAACTTGGTTTTTCTTTTCAAACAATTCAGGTACCGATAAACTTATATTAAATGCAATATTTTTCCAAACACGCGTCTGCTTCGCGTTTACGTTTTGAGAAGTTGTTTATTCAGAGTCAAGGTTTTTGTGATTGCCAATTTGAGCGTCTTATTGCAAATATTTTATCTTCAAAAACTTTTTGTTTACAATGTGTTTACATAGAACAATCAAAAATATCTAATTCATTTGTCATACCGTACAACAACAAAAATATAATATACAGTACTATACTACTTCTTAACAAGTATAATGATATAAACACACATATCATATTTTAGCTGAACATAACAAACGCTGCACAGTAGTGACTTGTACGATGTAAGTAAACGAATTGGTTTCTGTAGCTGTTTACCTTAATAAAATATAATGTGAAAGAGTGTCGTTTTATTTTCTTCTTAGCATAATATTATGTACCTTTTTCGTATTATGGAAGTTTGTATGCAATCTCTTAACGGGATTCGAACCCCAATTTTTCAAAAATGATTGAATGATTTTCAATTTGTCTATTCAATGTAGGAACATAAGTGAATAGGTTGAATAAAACAACATTGTTTGATATATTATTTAATTGGTGTACATGGTTATGCATTATAATATTTATTCAATTGTTAATTTATTAAATTATGGCACTAAACATAATAATATCTTTAAACAATACATATACAAATGGATGATGAATGTCTAATCGGAACACAGGATTTTCGAAATTAACTTAATCATAATATATTCGGAATTATTTCTCAGTCGTTCGTTGACGTTCGCAGGATAACGAAAGCCTCTTTTTATTATTTTCATTTTTATAAGAAAATAATTTTTCAACTCAATAAAACTTATAGATCCCAATCGTAAATTATAAATTAGAATTTTCACGCAAAATGTATAACTTAAAGTTTGTACGCAGTCTCACCATTCACATCGATTAAACGTTCACAAAACGCGCAGGAATTTTTTCATCTATAAAACAAGCATTCGATATCTTTCCATACAAACTGTTAAAAACTTACGTCTAACAAACTCCGCTATTTTAAATACGTACGCTAACTTCCAAAGCGATTAATTTTAAGCAATAGAAGCGAGCTATATTATAATATTTTAGTATTAATTTATAGAACTGTGTGAACAATTTAAGGCATGTTATTTCGCTAATTCTATACGGTTATTAGACTGTTCGAGTAATAACTATTTATACATAATCTGTGGAAGCATCCCCGATGCAATGAAGTAGATGAATTTATGGACTGATGCAACAAGCTCACTCGCACTATACGATAATTTAAATAATAACATACAAAGGCCACATCACATCATTCAGTCACAAGCGCAGAGTAATGACAATGTATTTATTTCTTTACAAACTTAAATCACACAAATACGCATGATTGTAGAACTACAATCAACATCTTAAGCTAATTATTGTATAAATTACACCCTATATTACAGTCCATTTTACCTTCTCCACATTTCGCCAAATATTCGTTCGCTGCGGACAAGTTTCGTCTCAATAACAATAAGCTACGGGTAAAGTGAGGCAAATGTTCGGCGAAATATTCCAAGGCATAACGATTGTCAACTGACGTTCATCTAACGTTGAGATTTGTCGTCATCGAGCCTCTGTAACTGTACACTGAACGTAGTTGGCAAGAATTTTGGGATGTTCACCGGCTTCGAGAAAGACGCCAAATGTAACTACAATTTTGTCTACAACACACAAATAATCTACATTTCGCCAATTTGTGACTCAACCGCACGACGGACTACGAGAGGAACTGTATCGTGCATTTCAAAGGTTTCATAATTTTGACCTTTTGATTTTCTAATAATAATTTTAATATTATTTACAACTCTATACAGATAGACGAATACTGGAAATCCGAGTATAATTATACGATTACACAAGAGTATTTTATAAAAAATTCTATCTAAATAAACCGTCCTCCCTTGAGCAATTCGTAAACCTACCGAAAAATATCGTTCTCTCAATTGTTGCATTAAAAGCAGTGATATGATATTCATCACAATATTAGTATCGTACTTGGCATGAATAAAAGGTTTCTGGAAGCATACTAAACAGATAGTAAAATCCGTAAAATGGATGTTATTCACATTAAAATTCTATGATAGATGCTAAGCAGATAATGTTTTACAATAGATCTTACAACCTCGCTTAGTTTGTATAACTTTCATCTATTTATGTATTTCTAAAGAGTCCCATGAATGAACTTTTAATGGGTGAAGCGAACGATCAGGATATGAAAGTGGATAGGCACATGCGATTAGTAACAGAGATGTTACGTTCCAACACCACGTAGAACTTTCCAGAACTGTGGACGTGAGGAAAGGAAATTCGGAAGAGGCCATGCGGTTAGTTCCACAACCAAGTTATAGCCCACACCACCATAGACATCCAAAGATACGTTTTGTGGATGTACGAAAGGGTAAAGACGTTGACCCCTACCACAAACCCAAAAGGAGGGTGAAATGGATGGGCCGCATGCTATTAGTATGATGAAATAAAGTTACGCCTGTGGCAGACTACAGACAGACATATCGACTTTACGACCTGCACGAACACGATAGCCGACCCTCCAATACATAAGAAGCTTAAACAAACTAACACCGATAAGTACAATAACATTATGATACAAATACCGATATAATTTAGACACCAATATCCAATGTTTATCTAAAAATTTTAATATAGGGCATCTTTCTCTCAGCCGGTGGTTCCACTTAATGAGATTTTGTCCTTAGAGTAAAACGTATCACGCCACATTGAGGCAACATTTACCGTCAATGTTTCCATATAAATTCCTAAATGCTTTATGCTACATAATTATCATTAGCGGTAAATACTCCCACAATTTGAGTTCAATAATATTATCGTTATATTTACAGTATAAGATATAGTCGTGCCTTAAAACATAAGACTAGATTTTACTACAGATTTATACATAAATGTGCGGAATCGATTTTATTTTGTAGATGTCCAATGGAGTCCTAGAACAGGGATTACTGCGACGGTTTCAAATAAAATATAAATAGTCCAAGTCAAATTGTCCAAATGATTAATTATAAATGGGTCATAAAATTCGAATAAAATGTCATGAAGCATGAGATTGTATTGTCGAATCTTTAGATAGAAAAAATAAAGTAGAAATCTTAATCCTACGACCGTAGAAATCCCCGTTAAAAGACCAAACATGAAGAACAGAGGTAACGTCACAAATCACTTAATAGTTCAACATTTAATACAATTTCGTATTTCGACTTAAACTAACACGATTCACTGTTTCGAAACAATCTCACTTAATTCACCGTTCAAATAAAATAAGACGCATCGATACGCAATTCGACGCAAAAACTACAACATGATTCGCAATTCGACACTAAAATTACAAGTCGATCCACGATTCGACATAAAAATTAAAACTCGATTTACGAACGCCATTTAAATAACAACTCGATCCATTCGACATTACGTTTAACAGTTCTACGATACACGTGTCACTCACTTGGTGAGCAGCGGGCGCCAGTGCGGCTGCCAGCGCTAGGGCCAGCATCAGAAGTCGTCCATGACGGCGTCTCGCGGCACCAGCCCCTTCTGGTCGCCACGGCAGCACAGCAAGTACTGCTCGTCGACTTCCAGGATCAGCCGCAGCCGCTCCCCCTCGTTGAACGCCAGGTGCCCGGAGTCAGAGGGCAGCCTGTGCCATAGCGTTCTGACGTATCTGGAAAGCATTTGCTCATTGTGATTGGTACGGTCGAAATATGGAAGTAGAATCTTGTACAAAATACGAAATATAATATATGAATGTTATGTATATGAAACAAATGTTTGGCTAAAGCGATACTTTATTGTTGCATTTGTTTATTAGAATACAGATTTCTCTTGAAATTAATTTCGTCTCAAAACACATAACTTAGCAAAGAAAAGAGCAAAATAGGACAAATAAATAAAATATGTACTGAAAATTTATACTACATATATATCGTACAATTTTTTGGTCATTAAAAAATTTGTCCGTCTGCCGTAGCAGGCCTGTTAATAGAACTTAATTGCGACTAATTTATTATTCAAGTATGTGCACTGTGCACTCATTGCCAAAACTAGGACATCCGGCAATGAAATACTGTCAGAGTGATACAAGTTCTACTTGTAAAACTAATCAGCCTGAATAAGTTTGATAAAACATTATTTTCCGTCCAATTTATAGATATGTAAATATTTGTTGTAAATAATATTCAATTTTGTTGTAATAGTTAGATATTATTTCATATTTATGATTAATATTAGTTGCAATTGAACAACGTTTTAATTATAACCGTTCCTATTAACACACAACTCATTTTATGCTTGAGCCATAGTCGCATATAATATAGTACTCAAATACATAAGAATTTATTCTAATTGCAAATTATGAAACGAATAAGTGAATTTTAACATAATATAGTAATATTTGCTTTATAAAGTAGTTCTAAAATATCCCGACGGATCACCTTTTCCCGCATACAATTAAGGGAGCTTATAAAAATTGGGACCGCCTCCTTGGTACAATGGTTAAAGCTTGAGCGTAGAACCGAGTGGTCCTGGGTTCGATTCCCAGTGGGGAGTGAAAAAATGTAACAGTCTGGCAGGACACAGAAGGCTGATCACCTACTTGTCAATAAAGGGAATCGATCAGTGAAACACGAGGTATATCGTCTACCGCAAAACCCACTACGGGGAACACGGGATTTCAGTTTTTATAAATATGTAAGTAGAAACAGCGACTAACTTGTGTTTCTGCGTGTGTCTCGCGGCGGAGGAGGAGGCGGCTCGGCGCGGCGCGGGCGGCGGCGCGGCGCGCCCGTACGGCAACGACGCCGGCCGCGGCGCCGCCCCGCCCGCGCCCGCACCCGCCTGGTCCACGCGGGACGTTCTGCGCACACCAATGTTACACCTTATAACACCTTTCGAACTTCCATCAGTAATAACATGTCCACTTCAATGATAGGTCATTAATGAGCGAAGATATTGAACGTGTTGTTAATGAAAATTCCCATGGGAGAGATGTTTCACCGCGGGAAAAGCCGCTCAGTCGCTTCCTGAGTATCTCATTAATTGCAAGGAAGTTAAGGCAGAGGATGTTTGACGGGATGACTTTTGGACGCTGAATAAATTTAAGAGTGATTGGTTATCCGCACGAACTAAGTGCTCATCTGGACTGTTTGTATAATTTGTCGTTTTGTCCAATTTCATTCATATCTCAATACTTGTGGTAACGCTAGAACAAATTACTCATTCATACATTCTCACAAACTTTTACGTTGAAATAGGAAGTAGAAACATGTTATTTTTATAGAATCACTAACATCCGCATTTAATGCAAATGATGAAACAAGTATAAGGTATTGGATATGGTCCAGATATAATAGAAGTATAATAGAGTAAAGATACCACGAAGCTATACAATATATAATGTTACGTTTTAATTACTATTATTTGTTACTTTAAAAAAAAAATTGCTAGGCAAAAACACTTTTTGACACGGATACAACATGCATCACAATTGACATGCTATTATTGTATTAATATCGGAAGAATTGAAAACCATAGTTAGTGCTGTTATATTCCCAACAAATCTAATTTTCGTTATACATACGGCGTCTTTTTTATATTGCTAAGATTTTTATTTTCAGCAACATTCGAGTTTCCGTTTTTGTCCAATGAGTTTCTTGCGGGCTTCTTTTGGATAATTCTGTTGATGCGTGCATAGTTTTTTTATAAGTGCTTCTAAGCTTCGAAAGTTTGTACATAATATATAAGACCAAACCACCAACAATAGAGATATACATACTTCTATACCTATACAATAATATAGAATAATGACAATAAAGAATTTATCGTTTTGCTCACCATAACTATAAAATAAAAATTGAAAAGAAAACAATGTGAATCGATTTCATTTATATTCGTCGAGTCCATCGATGATGTTAAAAAAATGGGATAAAATACATATCATTAAACACAAAAAACTTACAACTTAAAATGTTTAAAACATGATAATACGAGAATGTGTGATATAATGATTTTAAAAGCAATTTACCTGTTAGCCGGTTGTGGAGGTTTCTTGCTGTTAGCGGTGTTGCGTTGTGCGGTCTGCGGCCGGCCGGTTGATGTCGGTGACGTGCCCTTACGCACTGCTATGGGAATCCCTCTGTAGATATAGAAATGTATTATGCTATGTGTGTGTGTATTTAAACGAAAGGAGAGGAGATTATTACAACACAATTATAAGTAAGTTTCTTTTGTCTATGCAAAAATAACACTTGCAGTCGAAATGAATATTTAAAATAATATTATTAACTTAATGTTTATACTTTAAGAAAATAAAGGCAATTTCGATTTTTCTGATTTATAAACTAACTTAACAAAGGAAAGAATAATCAGCCCTAAATCATATAAATACTTCAATAAGAGCATCTAAAGAGAATACACATAAAACAAGAAAACGCAAAGTTAAAACTACGTGTGGGTTGAATGATGATGCATATTACCAAAATAACAATCGTGTTTATCATGTAACGAAAACTCTTTTAAACTCTATTGTTTATGGCATAAAAGCTAATTTCCAATAAAAATAACGCAACTTACAACAGCAAACACTACGAGACGGGACCCGCATCCATAAAATTGAAATACAATCAATTGTCTAGGTGCAAAAAATGAAATAACCTTTTCAATGTCAACTATCAGTAATAATAACAATGTCAACAAACAGCTGTGCAATGTTATACAACTACTTGTTATAAATAATATCGGGTGATTTCAAGTTTATTTATATCGCAGTTTATATTACACAAAACGATTTTCATATATTTAACTTTGTATAATAAATTCTTTGATAGGCAAATGCTTTATATAACAATTTAGTTTGTTCTATGCGAAAATCAAAAAGTCGATAAACATATATTTTATTGAGTATTGGAGACGATCCAATTAGGTGGATGCCAACTGTGTTCAGTTCAACGATACTAAAACACAACGATATTTTTAAAACAGGTAGTCATCAAGGTAGGTTTGTTTTTACTGTAGGTACTAGGTACGTATATAATAATAAAAACTATTTGAAAATATAAAAAGAAAAAAAATTCAGTGTTATGCGCCATAAAGAACAATCTAGTATCGCTATGAAAACTTTGTTTTATTTTATTTAAAATATATATTGCTTAAAATCCTACTTCCTACTCTTACTAATATCATAAATGCGAAAGTTTGTGAGGATGTGTGTATGTTTGTTACTCTTTCACGCAAAAACTGCTTAAACGATTGCAGTAAAATTTGGTACGTAGATAGCTGGACAACTGGAAAAATATATAGGTAACTTTTTATTCCGATATTCCAACGGAATACGGACTTACGCGGGTGAAACCACGGGGCACAGCTAGTTCATTATAAGTTTAACAACTCGAACCTCGCTTTAACTAATCGCCAGGTTTTATGATGATAAAATAAGTGTAAAATGTGAGTGAAATTTATATACTTTTTACATGGTCACAGCTCGACCTAATAAAATCGTTTTAAGCGATAAAGATAGATATAAACTGAAAAACATACCTTGGCGCGTTGTGTGTTTTAGCCGGCGATGGTATAGATGGCGCCTGCGGTCGAACGGGCGATGACACAGGGCGAGGAATCTTCGAACCGCGCGCCGCAGCTGGCGATGTCTCACCTGAGACGTCTTATTTTTATAAAGTTTATATAAAGACTTTAAATGTGTGATACCTTACTAAAATCTCTGTAAATACACGTTTAAATAGGGAAATACTTATTCCTATAAACTCACGATTGAGTTGGGTAGGTTAGTTTAAAAATAAGGGCAGAATTTAGTAACATATTTGAAGAATAAAAAAAAATACATTAAATTGTATCTGAAAACTGAACAGATATATTATTTAAGCGGACAGCCTACTAAAATACATTTGAAATTGCATTTATCAATATTCGTGTACGGGGTTTATCTACCGCTCATGTTTATACTCACGAAACAGTTCATGACATCGCATGACTTGGCCCTTTACATAATGCAATACTGTACAAATATTTTCATAGAAAAATATATTATGTACATTTAGTATGCAGCCCAAATGATCGCATTGCAGCGCAATTATTTGCATGGGACAAGAAGTATAGATACTAATTAAAATCTATCCAAAGATTCAAAAACGAAATGCATTAAAGAACGCATATACCTATTTTAAGACGTAAGTAAATATTTAACAAAAACATGTGGTGGATCCACTTGAAGATAAGATTAACCTTGAAATTCCATTTAAGACATACAGATGAGCGATTACACGGATAAACAGAGACACTTAATATGAATATAATCTTTATACGCGAACAGCATAACATAAGAATAAAATTTTCTGTTTCAGTTCAGATTTGAAATAGTAAAGACATAATAAATATGCCCTTACGAACAAAAATAGATCAGCTACGACACAGGCAATATTGTATATTTTTTTACGAGAATCACCTACGCTTTATTTAAATATGTGTATCGTTTCGTGCCAATAGGAAATGACGCGAGTTACCAAACACTTTTTTACAATGTATGTGAAGAAACACGCGTTAACCCTCGTTGTGTTAAACATCTTTTTGTTCTAACCATTCGGAGCCGATGTAACTGGGTCGTCTATTCTGAGTCAATCCATTAAATCCTTTAAACTCTTGAGAAAGAATCACGTAACTACATTTATTAAGCCGAAGTAATATCATGCACCACATCAAATTCTTAACGAGTTGTAAGGTGTTAGTCTAACAGTACAGCGTTATGGCGGAAGTTCTAAATTTGGCGCATTACCAATACGGTATACCCGTGGCTATTGTTGTTAGATCCGGGGTTTTTATTATATAATTTATGGAGAAAAGGATGTACGCGAACATATTACAAAGCAAGTAACATTAAACAAAACATACAAAAAACACACATAAGTATTACATAGTCCTGGTGTGTCTAATACCTGATAGCTTATCTTAAATAAATAATATGAACCCAATATAGCGAACAGTATCAGACGGTAACTATTACCAGATAACGAGGCCTTTCCCTCTGGCCTATATCTATCAATGCATCCGATGTTTTGATAACATACAAATAAACTTTCACAGTATCTTTGAGTTGTATTTATTATTGATCGCTTGTTTAATACAATTTAATATAACGGGTTATAAGTGAAATTTTGTAAGTGTCTGGGAATTCGAAATTATTATTATCTATTAAAAAAGGTCGCCGAAATCCCTGGGGAGGGAGGTACCATTTCAAATTCCATAATGGGACCAAATGATAAATTGCCTATCAAATGCAAAAATAATCACAAGAAAGAAATTAGAGTCGAATTGTATGGGATAAATGACTTACCGGTTGGTGTCACGGGGCTCTCAGCATTGCTTAACATCTCCCACTTGAGCTGAAGTTTTCTGAACTTGCCACCGGAGTTGTTACTGCCATTGCCAGTGTTGTTGCTTGCACAGCTGTTCGCGGAGCTAGGTCTCCATTGCTCTTCGCCGCTCGTATCAAGCTGTTTTATACATACAGATGATATAACGGAAACCAATTTAACAATTGATGATGAATTGACTAAGAATTTCCAAAGATCTATCGCGTATTGGGTAGAAACTTCTAGAACTATAAGTATATCTATCGATACAATAGTCAGTACATTTATCTATTCTGGGATTATATTAGATTCAGGAAATAGTACTTCATCTAACAGTTGCTAGAATACCCATAACACATGCAATGCACCTATAACTATGTTCTAGACACAAATATTACTTCGGTGGAATGTAAATATGTTTCGTGTAGACAAAATGGTTGCTCGATTGTAGTCATATTTATGAGTAAGCACAACATTCTCATACTGTATATAAATCATAAACTATAAAAACAAAATAACGTCAATTCATTATTACAGGTTATAAGAAATAATAAAAAAAAAATTGTTTCTATACACACTGAAAAATCGAAATAAAAATATACCGTGAAAAGCAACTACGATAAATTTAGTGGCACAAAGCTGAAAGCGTGGTTAATTACTAAAATAAAATGAACAAAATGAACGATCTACACAAATAAGCGTTCCGAGCTCACACAAAGGTTCCCTCCAAATTACCTTCGTCTCATTGCCGGCTGTTTTAGAGGAGGGTTTGTTATTCTCTAGGCTATCTGTGTAATCGTCACTATCGTCAAATACTAATCGGTCGAAGGCTTGCATCAACTTCGAGCCCAATTGCACTCCCGACCATCGCCTATTGTTCTCTAATTCTATTCTGCTATTATTTGGACACAAATCGTATCCGAGAGGTGTTGGATTAACACACGATCGGGGTCTGTTTTTTTCGATGGTAGTTTTAAGATTAGCCGTGTCATTCAAGAGGTCAGGAGTCGACGGTTCTTTGTTCCGCATTATAACGCTCGCTTGGGAGTCATCGCTCATGCCGCTAGACTGCATCGAACGAACCAATTTCAGCAAGTTCCGCTGGTTCAGGGTTAGTTGCGGGGTGTTAATCGCACTGGGCTGTTAAATACACCAAAGTTCTTTTAATCATGCAACATGCTATCCATCGTTAGTTCGAATGTAAATAGGAACGTCCTTGGTAGATACGCTGACATCGATCGTTCGATTTCGCCTTTATTTGCATTTTATGAAAGCTGTGCACGAAAGTAAACGCTATACGTATCTTAAATCGCGGTGAGTTGTGATTTGGAAGCACATGCAATAAATAAAATGCAAATAAAGCGATGTCGGCTTTGATTTCTGGCGGCACTTCGTATGTATCAATGTACAATGAGTTTTTGATGAAAATACTTACCAATTTATGTTAAATAGATTAGATAGATATAACTAGCGTTAAGAAGGTAATATTATAATAAATCTTACCCGGCTGGCAGCTCTCATGTCGCTTTCGATTCGTTTGAAGCTCCTGTGCAATTCTCGCATTTCGAACATGAGATCCAAAGAGAAGGGTAGAAGTCGCAAGGGCTCGAGACTGGCCAATAACGTATCGAGTAGAGCTCTACAGCGCGGTTCGCCGACACAGCCGGCAAGTATGAGAGAATCGGGATCATAATGTTTGGCCAATATTGATTCCCGAGTTCTCACATACGATACCCACGCGTCAACGGACTGCGCACTGCAAAGGAAAAACATTGTACTCGAAATCCTAATCAAGCTTGGTTGATTTAAACCAAAGTATTTTAAAATTTCTTCTTTCCACATTAAAAAAGAGCTCATAACAAAGTTTCACTGATATAAGTACATACAAAAAAGACTGTCATTTGTACACTTACTTTAATAGACCTAATATGAATGCGTTAAATTTGACCAATCCTTCTGTTACCGCATCCTCGCTGTTTATTCTCAAAACTAGTTCATTAAGTGATTTTGTTATTGGGCCTGAAAATATAGGGTTATTAGTTTTCAATAATATGAGCTGCAAACAATTATAATGTACATTTATTTGTACAATTTACCTTGTCTCGCTGTTGATTCTACCATTTGCCAAACTGAGTTATTGACGGCACCGAATGAGGTTTCAATGTTTTCCTTCAAACCGTCCCTAAATATAGCATAAAGAGCTGGACATAATGCGTTTAAGGCAATTTTGGCGCAAGCGGGCGATTGTTTCGAGTCGCCCAAGAATGCTAGTTCGGCTTGGTCCGTGGCGGTTGAGAAATGTTGGATTAACATCTCAACTGCATCCGTAACGTTTGAGACTAAGGCTAAAATTAAAGAATACACATTGTTTTATATCATTTATGTATGTTCTGTATATGGTAATATGCGTAAAAATGAATGCGTTTTTGTATAACAACCATTTGGTTCTTATGAATTTCCCCTTTGTGCCCAGTTTCGAATTTTTAGTTTTACTTTTAAGAATTGTTGATTGACTTCTTGTGTTATACCTACAATAATTTTTGAGTCGAAAAACACGTTTTAAATTACCTCGTTTCTGGGATACGTCGATCATATCGTATTTAACCCTTCCTTCGTGTCGTGTAGGACTGCCAAATTCATCAGGACTTACTTCAGCCTCTTCACAAATCGGTATTTCGGCTAAATTTTTCCCCTAAAATCCATTTTTTTTGTTAATTGGATAAGAAGCATTAATTATAACAACAAAGTTAATAAAGTTGTAGTGGGTTATGGTTCATGACACAAGGCAACAAATGGAATTTCAGGTGAAACAAGATGAGAATGCAATGTAAAGTAAAATACTTGCAAAGAAATATAAATACTAATGAAAATTGCAAAACAATTACAAATATAAAGTGATGCATACAAAAATAAACAGAACTAAAGTAGGTACTTACAGATAATAGCAGGAATTATCGTGCAGACAGGATGAAAAAGCGATGGAAATTTACCTGATAATGTCTTTGTGCTACCACGGCTGAAATGTTAGGCAAATTAGGCGGAGTAGCGAGGCTAACTACCTTGAGGTCTTCCACTGCCTTCGATGGGCCAGTTGGAACATCAATCTTGCCTTCAGATTTTTGTGCAAAACTCACTGACTTCTTGCTGTTACAACTGCTCTCGCTAGAATCTGTGGATCGCTGGTTCTCCTCTTGAGAACGCTTCATTTGGAGGAACTTGGTTACCTGACTCCTTACCTTTTGTACTTGATTTTGATCCCATTCGTCCATATTTTGACAGTTAAAACCACTTTGCTTCAAAAATTCTTCGAGCTGTTGTAAATCGGCACTGCTGATTAATGCGCCGGGGGGTGGAAACTCTATGTATTCCAATTTTTTAGTTCTTGGTTTGGGCATCGGTGGTGTGTGTGGTCGGTGGAACTTAAGCTCGTTTGATTTTCCAGATTCTAAACTGCTCTCTGTTCCCACACCTTCATCTTGATAATACTCATTGTAGTCTATGTCTTTTTCAGCGGCATCCAAAAATTGTTGAGACAATCTCTTTGCAGCCAAATCATTGTTTTTACGATGATCAATGTTTTGGTTTTGAAGATAATAAGGTTCTTGCAATGATCTCCTTTTTGTTTTTTGTTCTACCGCAGCGTTGGCGCAAACAATAGGATCTTGTATAAGATCATCCATTTCAAACATGCTGTAACGCTTTGTATGTGTACTAGATTTCCTTGTTTTATCTATAGACTTTCTTAATATACTTTTCGGTAGCGGTGGTCTTGGCGGTACCGGTTCTCCTTGTTTCACCAAGCGATTCTGTTCAGCTAATGACAATGATCGCCTTGGTACAGAAGGGTTTATTCTTTGGCCATCATTGTGGACACCACTAGCTTCGGAACTTGTTGCACTATCGTAGCGGTATACAAAGAGAGGATTAAAAGCCCCTGTTGGAGCGGGACTATTTTGTGCTGAAGAATCAGTAAGCATTGTAGACGAGCCTCGATAGCCTGAAGATGGTTGAGTCGCAGTACTTGAACTTGAAGACACAGCAGTTGTATTAGTACCCAAGTTATTACAATCGCAACTCGTTGGCCTATTTCTCTGTCTTAAGGAAGCTGGCGTATTGCAGTACTTGTCCGTGCATTTCGATGTGGTTTCTTTCTCTTTAATATGTTGCATTAGTTCCGGAACTTCGGATAACAATTGCCGACATTCTAGAGGCAATAAGAAGTTCAACGAATCCCAGTCTTTTATATGTCCAAGACCTTTCTTTTTCAACATTTCTACATCGTTACATGAGAATGGTCGTTTGCCCTTAATATGAGTTCGACCTCTTTTGCTCTCGCTAGACTTTGGTGAAACATTGACCTTTACAGGATTCAGGTAAATATTTGGTCTGCCATTCAAAAAACTTATATCTGGGAGTGTATAGTTAGGATAAAGGACAAATACCGGTTTTTCACAATCACCTTCTTTTAATTTCTCTAAAAAGGAAGGTTCAACTACTTTAAATAACTCCCGATCATGTGATACGCTTGTTTGTAAGTATGACGTTTGCATACTTTTATCTTGGGTGTTGCTTTCGAAATGAGTAGACGTCGCTTTTGTATCACAAGGCTCCCGTTGTAAAGCTCTATTCATTTTCGTAATTTGAGTACCATCTGATTCCGAGCAACTTGAAATACTGACGCTGGTGGCAGATGAATGTGACGAGCATGATTTTCTATTAGTCCTTACTTTAGACGGGCTTCCTATAAGATTTGTGTTAGTTCGTCGAATACGAGGCTTATTCACTATGGCATAAAGATTACTTTCACTATCACTCAACTTTGTTCCATCGGATTCTTCCTCTTCTATTAAAACTTCATCGTATACTCTATTATATGGATTGGCAGATCGAATCTCCTCATAAAATAAGGGGGATGTTTCCTCAGTAGCTTCACTCGGTAGTTCGGCTTGAGGTCGATTTACAGAAATTGTTTTACAATCTTCAGGTTTGTTTTCGCCCAAGGATTCACCGCTTTCACCCCCAGACGAAGGCCAGCATTCTGATCTATCTAACTGATCCATTGTAACAATACCTTCATTACTATTACTTTTTTGTTTCATAAAAAGCTTAACTAAATTGAAAGACTGCTGTTTTGTTTGACTTTTGTCAGTAGAAGTTTGATTATCAGTTGACGATGTACTCATGGGTTCTGAATGCTGACTTCCTTGCGAGCGATTTTGAGAAACGTCGTAAACTTTCATACATGTTGGAGTGCCATTTAACCTTTGGTTTGAGGTGAAGGAGTCGACCTAAAAATTAGATGGCAGTTAGTAAACGAAAGAAGTCGATAACTTGTTAAAACAATTAATTATTAATTAGCAGATTTGCCAACACTTACCGTTGAATTGCTTAATGCTGCCGAATTTATTGAACTACTCATAAGCTTTTTTCGGTATAAATTCGGTAGACTTTGACTTTTTATAACAGAATTATTCATTTCATTTGTTACATCGGTCGATTCATTTGAGTTTTCGTTATTATTACCGGATGGATGCCTAAAATATTAAATAAAATATTACAGCAATTAATGAGAATCTTTACAAATTTACAATTAT
>NC_052104.1:4708443-4733593 GCF_012273895.1 Zerene cesonia | reverse complement strand
GCTATATTATAATGGGAGACACTAACCTTTGTAGGGGCAATTGACTGGTTTGTTTCTTTAGCTTACTCCACGTAGTTAAACCTAAATCGCTCCTAGCCATAGACGTTGTTAGCTTATTTGTTAGTTTCTTACATCTTTCTAATAATTCTAAATTCCTGCGCGTTCTTTCATCACTATCTAATATTATGTTTATATCATCTTTATCCAATTTGTCTGAAAACAATTATTCACGGGTAATGGAATCTTATCAAACTAGGCGATGTGAGTCAGGAGTATGATATCAGATATTTAGTCACTATTTATGGGATATAAAACGTGCTACGTTACCATGATTTTGACTGACGGCGGGTTCAGCACACTCACTGTCCTCGGAGTAAATGGTGAGACTTCCCTCGAAGGCGATGGTATAGTTGTCTTTGTTGGCTTGACATGTGAGGATCAGATCTTGCTCCGTGGGCAGTTCACAGTCTAGACTATCAACGCTGAAGTGTACGCCATGCGCTCCTTCTTTAACCGGTGAAAAAAGCAGTTCCGACTTGCATATTGACATAGTATTGATCGAGCCGACGGATTCTTCTCCCTGTATGAGAGATGCTTATTAATACACTTCAAAGTTGAACCACTGATGCTATAACATCAATTGGTACATCAATTTAATAAAGTAATAACAGTAATTGCTATTGAGTGTAGGAAATTTTCAGAAGCGTGGTTACATTGCATCGTGCACTCGAGATCGTTCCCGGAAGATTACGAAACGTAAATGTTTGTTAGAACATAAACATTGGCATGTTTTAAGTTTAATTTGGGATGGCGGTTGGTTTGAATATGTTGGGCGACGCTAGAAACTGTAGCCGTAGAATGACTATATTACATGTTGGTTTTCAATCTTTTCTATTGATATCTTGAACTTTGATGTCAAACGTTCCCGAATATGTATCAGCGACCACAGTAAAACATAAGTGTTCATCAAAATGGTTTTATTACATGATATGAGTGCATGACTGTGCGGGCGCCCGTTATCAATTTAATTCCCTTTCCTGCTATGAATGAGGTCACAAATCAAACAATTTAGTCACCAAGCTACGCAAATAAATCCCATAGTTATTGTAAGATACATGTATTTTAAAACACTTAACTAGTGTTAACATAACTTGGTAATTATGCTTATTCAACGGATGTAAATTAATTTGCTTAGTTATAAAGCAAGCAAGCGTTTAACAAGAATTGTTATCTTATCAACTTAAGAAGAAATGACAGAAAAAAGTTTCAGTAGGGTAGTTAGAAGAAAAAGTGCAAGTTGATTAATTGGCTATTTTGTGTATATATAGTGTATCTAATTGTTTGTTAATATTATACATTATGTTGTCATGTCATAATATGTTTTAGTGACGTATCCGTAAATACGTTTTAAGAAAAATAATTTTATGACGTTAGAAAACTCACTGAATAATATCCTCCGTTACAGGAGTCCCAATCAAACTCAGTCACACCCATTTTGTAACATAAATTGACGAGAATCACAAGCACTACACTAAAATTAACGACCACACGCACTAATAGTTTTCAAGTGTCTTTAATTAGATTGATTAAAACTATCTTTTAAAAAATATCACCCTTGAACAGTCTTATTATCTTACGCAAACACAATTATTTATAAGGTCTTGTACGCCTGTTGTGACCTCATACAATAAACAATAAAGTATAGAATGCATCGCAGGATAGTACACAGTACAGCACTAATGAAAGTCCGGGCGCTACTGGACCAGCGGGTATATTAATTTTAATATTAGCCACATCCTACGCTTCTCAAACTTTACGAATAATATATTAAATTGGAACTGTAGTGCGCATACAACGAGCACAGCGCACGTTGTCATCGATAATGAAAAATATAATTAGCATTTGTTTATCAAGTTTGAGTGTGTAAATAGTAATTACCTAATTAATAGGTATTGTTCGAGTGTAAATAATGCTTACAGAAATTATGTGATTTTAATGTATTTTTGTCATTTAAAGTACCTAATTTATTATAGAGAACATTTTTCTAAATGTATTTTAGAAATGGTATGAGGTGAAAAATAATTTGTACATGTATATCGTAAATTAATCAATAGATGTACGTGTAGAAATTTTCTTGATTGATATCCGTCGTATTAAGTATATGCGTACAGAATAAAACGGTTTGGAAAGCGGTGTCAATTGGTCGGGCTTCATTGGTAACACACACATGGTTCCCGTATGGCAACGAACACACATGGATAGCAGATATAGCGCACTCACACATGCATGCTGCGAGGGAATGAATATGACTGTATGAGTGTAGTTGATATGATTGACGCAATTTGGTGTGAACGGTTAACGCACACATTAGCAGTCTTATTTTATCTTTACTATCCGAACATCCCGTGGGACATCGTACTATGGGGCCACAGTGTAGGAAGTCTTGTTGTGAATGCCAGCCAAGTACTGTAGACTTTCTATCTATTTGTACATGTGAGCTTTGGCTATGACTCCCCCTGAGACATTATACTGTTCCAAAAATACACCCGGATGGAATTGTTGCTTCGTAGTCACATAATTGTATATAGATCTATCCAATATCTATTTGGTAACGAGAAAGAAGACTAGAACAATTACAGTCAAATTATTATAAGTACGTAAGCTATCTAGGGATTTAATAATAATTTTTCAACAATCTAAATTATTGTTTAGATAACTACTAGTTTTACTTATAATGCTACACTTCAAAAATTTCATATCAATATATTAACTAATTTAGAAACTCATTCATAGCCATTTAAAACTTATTATAAAAAATAAGCTATTTAATGTTATATCATCTATTATGTAAAGAATTTGAGCCGACTAAACACATTATAATTTTATGGATTTAAGTTTCACTAAAATATTTTTTGTGATTTCCAGTAAATTCCACAAAATGTATTAAGTGCAAATGAAACATAAAAAAATATACGCAAGACTGCCATCTATTTAATATCTTACGCACTTGTCTACTATCAAAATGGTTTATTGAAAGACTACTAGATGGCGCTTTATTAAAAATTGCGTTTTGACTTTGAAAAAGAATATATGAGTGAAATGTGCTGATGTAAGTACAATGCAGGAGAAACATAAAACATTGAAGTGGTGAGGCGAACCTGAAAACTACTGTTGTTACTCATGGAACTGTCGAATCGAAACTTTTCCATCATAGAGCTAGAGATGCTGGCAAACATCTCGCCGTGGGGGTTACTCTGCAAGACACCAGAACATGAGACCAGGTACACCAAGAAATTTATAAGGGACTGAAATTAACAGAAAACATTTAGGAAGTGTTAAAACGGCAAATAGTTTATGCTTTTTGTGTATACCATCCCCGCTAGAGAAAAACGATAAGATGCTCTAGAAAATTTTCACTTATATTTGAGATACCATCACCACAATTCATTATAAATATTTTGTTAAATATTGCAAACATGTAATACTCCTGTCCACTTTCTTAATTAGTATGTCTTATATTAAATTATGGGTAAGGTAATGTTAGTATTTAAGGACGTGTTTACAATAGATTTTGTGATCAAATGATTTAAAAAAAAAAACAAACAAAGGTAATAATTGCCACTAAAAGATTACTTCTTATCTCATAATAGATCGTTCACTCAAAATTAGCGATATCGGTTGTTTTTTAATATATTTTTCTTCCACTATTTAATTACATAATTTTGTTTGTAAAAAATAATCCATATTTTCACAAAATTCTTACGAAAACCTGTCTTACATACAAACGAACATAGAACATCCTCCTTATCGTTTTTAGAAGTCTGTTAAAAAACGATCCGTTCGCGTAATGTATGGGAACGTTTCGATACATATCTGTTTTTAAGAAAGCGTCCTTTTCATATAATTAAAGGCATAGAAAAATTTAACGAATTTATGTGTATTTTTATTATTTATCGTAATTAATTAAAATATTATTTTCTCCAACGACAGTCCAAGGTGACCCACCCACTAATTGGTGGCGACGAAAATTGTTCATGCTCATATTTTAATAACTTAATGAACACAATATACTCGGTTTATAAATTACATTATGTAAATGCATGTTTTTACCTTCTCGTGATTTAACACACTATCCTTATATAGTGAGTTTCATAATGCCCATGCTGTGAAATGGTCGAATTTATAAGACTACCATTTTATACCTGTTGATGTCAATGTTTATCCAAGTTGCCCTAAATAATCAAAAGTTGTCAGAAATACAAGTTCCACAAGGTATTGAAATTAATCTTGTTTTACATATTATTTTATCGGGTCGTTAATTACTAAGTAGAATTTGAATTGTAAATCACTAATTTCTCCCTAACATTATTCATAGCATATTATGTTTTTTTTTTAGAATTAATAGGTACCTATTTTAGGAATCATTATGTATGTCGCGATTTATTACCAGTACATTTCCTGTAAATATCAAAAAGGCCATAATTGCATTGTTTTTCATTTTATTTTTGACTATGAAAGTATTTTTGTCTAAAGAATCAACAGAAATGTTTGTCCAATGTAACAATTTAGTCTAAAAATAATTACATTAAGTATACGGTTGTATTATCCTAACAATATATTCCCCAGTATTACATACACTTGTATAAATGAATAAGCAGTAAGAGCTCATATTTGCTATTAGGAACTATGACTGACCAATACTGATATACTCGTATATGCAGAGTTATATATATTCAGATTAAAAAACAAATTGTTATAACCCCAATTTGACCCATATTTCATAATTCCAACACTCCGAAAACAACGGTTGTTAGTAGTTTCCAATGAACATAGAATACGCCTATACATTTAGGAGGTTCTCCTCTGTCTGTTTTATCTATATAATGTTTAGCATGTATCAACACAGCCCTAATTTCGTCACCGTTCCACCAGCAAGAGTTACGCCATGACGGTTGCAGACTATGTCACAAGTTACAACATTTTCCGCGATTTTCGTCATAACTTTTCTCCGATTGCATTTTCCATTGGACCAGA
This sequence comes from Zerene cesonia, assembly GCF_012273895.1. Taxonomy (NCBI): domain Eukaryota; kingdom Metazoa; phylum Arthropoda; class Insecta; order Lepidoptera; family Pieridae; genus Zerene; species Zerene cesonia. Next base: position 4,728,559 of record NC_052104.1, on the reverse strand, counting down.
GAATATAAAATTTAAGATCAAGAAATTAAAGTAACGATGTAATTTAAATAGCTATTAATATGTACCATGAATTAATGACATGAAAAGAAAAATTTAGCTTACTATTTAAAGTCGTTTCATGAAACAATATCTTTATAAAAAAGCATTCAACTAAAGCAGTCTTTGTAATATACGGACGCAATACAACAACAATTTTAGAACACGACAAATTTTATGTGTATTACACATGTTATGCTTAATTTGCCATTAATTTAGTCACTAAATCATTCGCCAAGTTATTCGTTATTCACATATGCCTAGAGAACAGTTAATAATCCTCACGTATGTCTATACAAACATATTTGATTACGTAAGGGCTGTTATGTATTAGAAGCGAAGTGAAAATGTGAAAACATGGTGCACCTTGCCTATTTGGCATGCATAATTCTCCGCCTAGCCTTTTACGTGTGCGTTAAACTAACACGTGCCTATATTAACTAATAGTTTATATACTGTTACTTTTGTTGACAATAATATGTGGCTTTTCTATACTACCTCGATTTTGGACGCCACTGTTGTATCTACTCTTAAATGATATTTATTTTTCCTGTTGTCTGTATTTTGTTACAGTTTGACTAAGTAATATAATATCGATCATATTGGACATAATATTATATATTCCATTAAAATTATGATATTTTTCATAATTAGTTTTGCGACTAGGACTAGTTGCAAAACTCTTTATTATATTAATTTATTGACGAAGTAAAATATAAAAAATAAATATTAATTACTTTGGTAATAATTGTATGTGTGTATAACTAAAAAAATAAAATAATTACTTAATCAAATTATAATGCAAAATTTTTACGCGCACTTATAAACTTAATTGAGCAATTACGTTTAAAAAACCCTGCATTCTATGTCTGTATATTGTCATATTTAGAAGAACGACGGTTTCTCTATTTATAGTAACAGAAATACCATATAAGTAGCTAATTATTAATCTGCAATTGATACCTATAACAGGCAACCGACGGGTAAGATCGTTATATTTAAATTTATAATTTAATTAACCGAGGACCGTTAAACGACTTAGGAATACTTAAGCACTTGGCAGTAATTGGAATAAATTGGTTGAGTAAAACTCAGAGAGACTCACGAGTACAGACAAGAATCATCCAATCGTAAACAAAAGTAATAAAAATGCACGGACATTGTATCCATTTTAACCACAAATAGCTCTCTGATCTTTTTTCTTCACCAGTACCTTTTTATGAATGAGAATGCAATGAATCTCAGATGTGGTTTAGGGTAATACGATTGACTATTCTCAATAATGAAACTGCTTATTTATAAAACTCATATGGTTTCATGTAGTTTTTATATAATTATGACATGAACCATCTAGATTCATATTTATAAAGCAAACGAGGGGTTAAATACATAAAATAATAACTGCTAATATAACATGATTATAAAGATCAGTGGCATTAAAGATTCTTTCCATTCAACTATGAATTTTCAGCTTTTATGTATTGTGTTTTAATTCCGTGCAACTGCGTATCGACTCACATCATTAGCTCTATCATCGTGTGGCAAGTTAGCGGTCATCAGGAGCGCATGGATGTCTTCAGTTTTAAAGCTTTCTATGTCCGCTTCAGCGAGGTTGGCGTCGAGATCTCTAGCTATATCGTTGTATCTTGACGTGAACTCGAAACGAGATGTGAGGTCGCCTATCCCTTTGTACGAGGCGGACACCGAGGACAGGACTGAGGTGTGATGACACGAACCATCCCGAAATATCGGACTGAAATAAGAGAAATTAACGTTAGACATCTTTAAAAATCATTACAAGTTATTATATACATAAGGATTAAGTCAAAATAGAAAAATCAATAATTCTTGTATAAATTGCAACTAACATTATTATCATTATATTGCTTGAACGAATGATTTCTGAGATAGGTACAATATTATTCAGCATGAATGTTTAAATCAACCTTGTCATTGAGTCACTGCATAATCAATAACCGTCGTATTAAAATGCAATTTCTCATTCGATAAGCTCGAAGCAGTTTCATTGGACTAGATAATTGTATCATAATTTGGGCAAAATTTCCTATAAACACCTAAATTCCAAATAAATAAATAAAGACAGTCACGGAACTGACTGCTGTACCAACTTTCACTTACATATTAACATCGCATTGATTTTTTGCTTAAATAACCATATGTAAAAGTATTGAATTCATTATATACCGAAATATAGGAATTCCATTGTACGATTTTTAGGTTTGTTAACAAAAGAAGGGAAATCTAATAATAGTTATAATAATAATATCTTACATATCGCATTTTATATCGTTTCAATTAACTGTTAAAACATTAGAAACATAATACTCCTTACTTGATCAAACTAGGAAATAAATGTGATTACTTACTTATAGTCGAGAAACCACAGATATCCCGAGTTGTCGCAGTGTGCGTCGAGGTCATCGTGCGTGGAATGCTGGCTGCCAGCCAGGCTCGGGTTGCTGTTGCAGTCCTCGTCCACCGCGGGACTTGCAGCCTTCAGCCCCAACCTTGGCGGTGGCCCTGGAACCCAACACGACACACGTCAATTAAATCATCACTACCATAGTCCAATGCTGCAATCTCCCAGCCAGTACTCATGTCTAATAGCGCGATAACATATAATTCAGCTTCAAATTACTACGTAAGCCAAAAGCTTTAGCTCGATTATATCAACATGTAATCATTATTTTGTTTTGAATTCTTACTTTTTCAATGTTTCAAAATTCCAAATCGTATCACATAGATCAATAATGCTCATGTGGATACCATATTACGCGCATTTAAACCAATAAAACTTCTTCGAGAACCGTATAAACATTTAAATATGGATAGATACTAAATGTAGCAGTCCCTTTAGAGAACGGGACGTGGGAGGACGAGTAAGCAACTAGCCCTATAAGGAAACCTGACCCTCATCCACGGAGCAAGGAAAATGTAACACAGACTTATTTATCATAATATTTGACCGTGATTTAAAACGAAGCTAATCAAAAAGATCCTAAGGAATATCGATACTCAGTGAGTATGCATGTTATTATATTTACTTGCAAAACTTATTTATGCTTAAGGTCAATAATCGTAGTACAATATAAGTAGACAGTGAACTTCTGTCAAGACGAGTTAGGAAACTCAGTGACGCAAGCCTGACTCACTCATGATACATCGGAACGACTATGCGGCCCCTCGATTGTTTTTATTAGTTAAATCAAACTTGGAAGCCCAGTATTGGCTATTGCATGAATCATTTCCTCCAAACAGGTATATAAGTGTGATAATAGAACAATATTCGACACCAGCGATCATGATTCAAGATTATGTCAACAAATGTGTAGTGTCATGCAGCGAACTGCATTACGTCAAAACTTATTTCGATATTTATTCAATAATAAATTTTAGCAGCACTACAGTCATTTACTTATAATTATTTTCTAAATGTTTAGCTTCGCAATGTTACGACGAATACGAGACGTGTTGTAAATAGGTAATTGATAAACAACGTTATTCTGTATACAATGTTTCCTTTTATTTACACAGTTCAAAGCACTCGGTGTAATGTCCTTGTAAAGGCGGGTGAGATATAAAGTTAGATTTACAATCTAACGGCGCCTAGCAAATCACACCATTGACAGTTGTTAAGCTGGTTAGTCTTCCCTTTGCGTTGGCGTTAAGCCTAATTGGCTGACTGGCTATCAATGTCAGATGAAGGTGGCGGTCAAGGGAGATAAAAAAATTCAAGGGCGAACCATGAAATATAAAATTTTATTGTTAAACAATATTTATTGATTTACATACAAATATAAGGAATTTATCGACAATACAATGTTTCTTGTACGACATTAGGCCATTAAATGAACAAATGTTGCAGTCGAAATGTGAAGCGGTTACGATTAGAGGATGTTTCTTTAAATAGCATTTAAAAAGGAAACAGATGTAATAACTGCGTTTTAATCACAGCAATGAGATAAACGCTGCAGGGTATGTTGCGTTGCATTCCATCGGGCAGATATACTGTAGTGGGCGGACATGCTGTATTAATTCAGTTTTGTCATTTGTACTCTTAAGAAGTGAATACAGCTTTCGTATTATTTGCGTGTTAAGTATAGTTATATTATTAAAAAGGGAATAGAAATGATTCCTAAAATATTTGCAACATTATCTATTTTAATTTATACCTTTATGAATGGATTGCACAATCCACAATTTAAAACATGCAATCATTTGACAGGTTGCAATGCATGCAATTGCAATGCAGTTTTAAGATACTTCAAAATTATTAATATGAGAAGAAACTATTCAAGTGTCCTCAATTGTTGAATGCAAAATATAATTGAGGTAGGCAATTATAATTGCTGGCATATCGTATGACACAAATAGACGCCCAAGCCTCCGTGTCAAGGATCCACTGACCAGGATAGTTGAGGCAAATAAATATTTAAATGATATTATAAGTACTATATATTGCATATTCAGCCCTTTATTTAATAGAGTTATACATCAGAAACATAATAAAATCCAACAATGGATTATTTGACCGGACACAGTAGACAGAGCATATCGAAATGTCAGACTTAAAAAAATCAAACAATGGCTGTTTGCCAGCACATTTTATTTTCCTTAATGCTAGTCCGTTCTCATTTATTGCATCACACTAACAGTAGAAAAATGGAATAATGTCGTTCCTCACCGTGTTTATGCATTTTAATTTAGCAATTCGTGTTATTTCGGGGAAATGTTCCATTTTCTTATCTAGCTTGAGTGAATTCATTTTTCAAATGGAACTCTGAGATATACGCTATTCCGACCTCAATATCAATCAACATTAAACTCTATTGGATTCTAGATACGTCTAGATTTCATTCATGTATGCCATAATTAATTTAAATACGTAAGCAAAATTTTTAATTAAAGATATCTTTTAAAACTTTGCAGACACTTTTTGCAATATTCAACGAACAATAGATTGCCCGTGAGATATCAAGCTAATTTGGCCGTGAGTGTCGGATAGAGGTCACTGGCATCTACCACTGTATTTTTTCACGTTAGCGATTGAATACATTTTTTCTTTCATATAAATAAGTTCGTGGTACCGGTAATTGACACAGATATCTCCAACCAACTCTCGTATAGATGACTGTTAAAAAACAGTTTTATAACATTTTACTAGTTTGCATTTAATGTTAGAATCTAAATTAACCAACTTAGATATAAATACATAAATTACTTAGATGTATTAGACTCTAAAAAAATGTATAGAATGTAGAGAATATGTTAAAATTTTTTAATGTGTATCATTATAAAGAAATAAATGATCGATTTTGCTTTTACTTTTTATTTACATATGTGTGAGTATCGGTCCACCCTACATCCTTCCTCAATAAATGGGCTATCTAACACTGAAAGAACTTTTCAAATCGAACCAGTAATTCCTGAGATTAGTGCGTTCAAACAAATAAACTAACATACTTTTCAGCTTTATAATATTAGTATAGATGTGTACACATAAATTATTATGCAATGCTCCACTAACTTGTTAGAAACAAAAATGGCTTAAGATTAATTTCCTATTAAATTTGAAAATTCAAATAAGAATTGCAAGTGCAGCACGTACTTGCTTGCATCAATAAACGAGGAAGTTTATTATGTTATTGACATCGTGCATAATTACGCTTTCCGGTCGCACATAATTCTTTTTAATGCTTAATCAGCGTTTACCTTCACGAAGATAAATACCCGGTTCAAGTTTTCACGGACAACACCCTGTAATGGCATTTAAAAGGGCACTGTGTCTCCAACCGACTGAAATGGCGCTGTTTTAAATGTTTACATAATTTGGATGTAACAAAGATCATGCAAGGTTTCCTTAAACGTAAGTGCGTTTTAAAGTTTATCTTATACTAAATCATAACACTTCATTTCACTAAACATTTATATTTGATGTTTGTAACTGGAACTAATAAATTAGTTTGAACTTTGAATTTATATTCTAAAACGCAGTTCCATCACGAATAAACAATAGTATTAATACTTATACTCAGGTTTGCTGTACCTTATTAAAACTTATACTCAGGTTAGCCTACTGAATAAAATCAGAAAGTACGAGTTTATTTGTTTGAACTCAATAATTTCAGGATCAATGTTCCGATTTGAAAAGTACACGTCTATGAATTAATACGACGTGGTAAAACCGCGGGGCACAATACAATATTTTGTATATAAATAGGTACTTTATATATAGAGTTGTAGTACAATTTGGACATTGATAATAATTTTATATAATCCATTTTTTGTATTATTTTTTGTATACGGATAAGGGATATGTTAATATAGCCATATATATTTTATACCCATTGTTTTATATAATTTTATGTAAATTTACAGTTTATCGTATTTTAATATGTTTAAAAATATTAATGTAGATTACGGTATACCCACCTAACAATAGTGGTTGATATCCGATTTGCATTTAGTTAACACACGGGGTTATGCTATTAATTATGTGAGTCAGAATCACATTATGCTAATTAAAGAGGGTGAAACGCGTCCGTCTATGCTTATTTGTTTTTGTCACCATACATGTCCCGTGTGTTGCAGAAACATGATTCATAACAGTAAAATTAGAAAGCTTTAAATACAATCCGCCTTCGCAAATGAGACTTTCCATTTCTTAACACATTCATGAAACAATAACAACAAATTACTGAATTGTTATTTTGTTGTTTGATCCCAATATTCAAATTTAAAATTCATACTTAAAACTACAGGAATTTATATTCGCATCGGTGTTCTTAAATTAAAAAAGACCCAATACAACACAGTTCGCAAACTCAATCTAAATTGTACCAATAGAATTTAATTTGAATCTGGTAGAACGACAAAGGTATCTAATTAATGTTTATCTGTGGTGTTGTTTAACAGACAGGCCTGATTACTTTTCGCCTCAATCCTTTTTAGTCTCTAGAGACCACCGACGGGATATTTGAACTGTATACATTTCCCAGAAATGTTAATACCAGCAGCGTTGGACTACTGGGAATAGTCATTACAACCATATCGGGATTCGTATTGCGAATGCTGATGATTCATTTAAATTATAGTCTACAACTCGTACATAAAACCACAACGGGATTTATAATCTCTACCAATATTATAAATGCGACAGTAACGCTGCCCGTCTATCTATCTGTATTGTCTTCATGATTAAACCTCGACATGGACATTGGACACATGAGAAACGATATAGGATAGTTTTTATCCCGTTTTCCTTTACGGCGCGGGCGAAAACTTAGTTAAAATATAACAAAATATGAATTTTCTTGTGTTTGATTTTACGCGAGTATTATATATTTAGAAATTAAAGTCTTTTAAACGGATTTTAAGCGCGATTTATTCATTATATTATTAACCCGACGTTTCGAACACTACAGCGAGCGTGGTCACGGGGAGACTGGTCTAATATAATGAATAAATCGCGTTTAAAATCCGTTTAAACGTCTTTAATTTCTAAATGCATTTTCTTACTAAACACAGTTAAACGTTCGAAGTGCCAGAATACTTTTATTCGATACATATCATACGATGGTAAAAAGTTAATCTTATGAGGCCATAAACTATTTCGAATATTCTATAGCAATATTTTTTGTTCCTACGTTATTTATATTTTGTGAGCCCACATTGTCATCTGATCCTCTTTGGAATTTTAACTAGAAGTCTTTGTTGGGCGAGATAAAGTATTAAAATTTTTTGTGTTCCACATACCGAAATACATAAAATAGGAGCGCACTCGTATGAAACCAGTTATTCATTTTCGTGGACCAAATACGTCCAGGTACGTCTTTAATATTATAATAAAAAACGACATAGTGACCATACCGCTTCACATTAAAAATGTTTATTTAACATTATCACCATTGCCGTTATATTGACAAATGAAACAGAAAGCAATAAATCGATCCGTAAGTACTATTCGCGATATTTAAAACATCGTAAACGGTAAATGAGTCATAAGAAAAACGAACCGTTAAACATAGAAGTGACAATAAAAGAAAGCTTGCAAGGCGCCGGACAATTTTAACGTGCGACGACCACTGAAAATGGAAGATACTTGTATTATAAATAGTCCCACTCCTGCAGCATGACCAATCCGCTAAATTTATATTCCATCTTTAACTTGGGTAAATACAGTCACAACATTAAATCCAAATAAAAATTTGGCGGAAACAAAACAACAGAGTTAAATCTGTCTTTAAACAAAAACATGGCCGTTTGAATGACACTGCTCATGAATCAAGGTGATGTAGAGGAAATTGATAACTTTCTTTGTAGCATATTTTTGTTTTTACAAAGACTTACGAACCTTGGTCGTACTAATGAGCACTATCTTGTAATCTTTTTACACACGTACGTAAGCATACCAAATTGCGCGGCGATCGTATTGTATAGATAGTGTATTTCTTACAGCAAAAAATTGTACAAGCGTAATCGACACGTACTCAGTAGCAACCTTGGATGAAATATTGAATGCCGTCAGGTTACCGACACATGTCTATAGATGGACATGATGGAATCTGGAGCGATCTCAATTCAAGAAGTTATAACTAAAACCGTTTGAAATAAATTTACACTCCAGCCAACACCTTGTTAGCCGATTGCTCTTTTTAACGATGCATTATGAGAGGTAATACACAAGGAGGTGATAGACAAAACATTTAGTATAGAATATACGACATGAATGTGAAAAACTTCAGGAAACCGAATAGCAACTGTGCCTGGTGAACATAAAGCTCAGTTTAGGTTGAAAAGTGGTTTTTATAGACACCCGGACCGTGGTGTGCCATGTCAGGGTCACTCGAATCAAATGCGAGTTGATGAGACTGCCACAATGCCTAGCACTACAGATGTAGGTATATCACTCACTTCCTTTAATGTTTGAAGATGTTTATTATACACTAGCAACCCGCCCCGGCATCATCTGTGGTACATTTATAGCATATAACCTTCCATCATAAATGGGCTATCTAACACTGAAATAATTTTTCAAATCGGACCAACAGATCCTGAGATTAATGCGTTCAAACAAACAAACAAACAAACTCTTCAGCTTTACAATATTAGTATCACTAACTAGTATAAAACAAAGTCGCTTTCTCTGTCCCTATGTCCCTTTGTATGCTTAAATCTTTAAAACTACGTAACGGATTTTGATGGGGGTTTTTTTTAATAGATATAGTGATTCAAGAGGAAGGTATCTATGTATAATAACATCTATCAAACTACTCTGAATTAAAGCGTACGAGGCCGCGGGCAAAAGCTAGTAGATGTATAATAGATACCAAATAGTTAAGTACTTCCGCGATTAATCAAGGTTTTTAAGCACTGTATAGTTAAGGCAGTTACAGCTAAGATCAATGTTTTCACGTCTATTTAAATAAATTGATGTACATATTTACAAACGCTTCACGCTTTATTAAAACTTAACGAATTTATGTTTTAAGTCACACGCGTACCTACCATGACCAATCCTAATGGAAAATACAAAAATTGCCATGATCCATTAGGCAAGAATAATGTCCTACTGACCTGAGGCATATATTGTTCGTTATTGTCTTTGTTACAAAAATATACCTTCACTATAAATATCTACATTTAATGTCTTACAAACCAAATTTCAAGAATAATTCGACATTTCGAAACAATCGTGGAACGGCATTAAAAACAATGTAATTTGTAAATTATTTCATTTGTTGTTGCTGAATTATGATGCAGTACCTAATGTTCATGTAGATTACTGCTACATTATTTTTATTTCTATACCTAGAGTTATTGTCTGAATATTTTCGAGCATTTACCTACTTAATATTTCAAATTCTGAATAGTTATCTAACTATAAGTGTCTAACTGTAAAATCGTTATTACAAGTCCTATTGTACATTGTCTCTTTTTGTATTGGAGCCCCGAGCAAATTGACAGTTAAACCATTAAAGATAAAGGGAATTAATGGTATTACCATATGGGTCGGTATTATCACGAGCATAGCTGTGAAGTTAGCCCACTAGAGGTCCATTACCGCATCGTTGCGAGAATATTTCATTGTTGCAGTGCTGCTTTAAACCTGTTTCAGCAACGTGCATTTTATATTTAGAGTCTAGTAGTCATAATACGGCTTTCAATAAAGCATACTTAGTTTAGAAGGTTTCGAACAGATACAATTACAATTATTTTTAACAATTTTCATGATACCATTTCTACTGTATATTATGTTTGAAATCATTTTAATATACGAATAGATGTTAAATTATAATGGTTCCAAGTTTATCTTTTTATATTCAATAAATTATTGAGTTACCTCAATATCATTATAATAAATTATCACCTATATATGCATTTAATTTACATAGAATATGAAAGACACTTCTGTTTACAACCCATTCAAAAAATATTTATTGCCACATATTTCTAGTAAATACCCAAATAATATAAAATTTATGACGTCATAACTTCAGTGTAGGAAATGAAGGTTTCAACAATTAAAACACTGTGTTATAACGTAGTGAAGTAAAAAAATTAAAACATTGAATAACAATGTACAGCATTGTTCTCTTGTGGCATTCATATGACGGTTAACATCATAATGAAAAATACAGTCAGGTTTATTAACGATTTATTTGAATGGCTTTGTAGTTCGATGCATTTCATTGAACTAATTTTAGAAAAAAAATGTACCATGAATAGTAATTGTATTGAGACAAACCGTATGACTGATGGAAGGGATGGAGTATCATTTTGAATGTTATCGTAAATAATAAAATTAATTCTACCGTCGCATTAAACTTAAAACAATTATGATCCAATATAACTATGCGGACGGTGAGATAACTTTTCGGTTTCTTTATTTTGCATTGAGAATAGCAATATGCAATTCCTTCTATTTGTTCTTTCTGTATTTGGATAAATGAAAGTGCATTTAACCACTCATAATAGAGAGCATCGCATCATCAGTCGCCTCAATGCAATTACACAGGCTAATGCATGCGTCGCCTTACTTAGAATACAAAGGCCCCTATCGGATTTATTTCATTGTCGTGCGTTCTGGTCGACATTTGAATACATTATCCACAACACTCCTGCGTAATGACAACTTACATTCAATTGTTTTGAATTTAACGCCCATTCATTGTTGGTTTAAATTTCCCAAATTACCTTGCCAACCAATATGAAACAGCCAAAAAATAATAGGCAATCCCTATTCGCATTAATCGACGAATTCGATATTCCATAGGAATAGTCAGTCTGCTAAATGGCACTATTAGATATGTGATGATAATTCTAATAGGCAGCACAAAGACGCATTACGAATGTAATTTGTATTACAATTAGCTTGTTTATAGCGGAGGTTCGAGACTGATAATAGTACAATGTTGATGTTGATCGCCGGTGTTCGCAGTCGTCCTTGACTTACGAGCTGGCGCCGCAAGCCCGCCTCCTTACCGACTCTCCCCCTCAATTTATATTTGGCTTTATACCAACACCAGCAAGCCGTTTATTATTTGCAAATGACTGTGAAACAGCCGTCGATTGGCCATTTGTCGGGCTTGCCCAATTAAATTCATAGATCAGTGTCATAACGTTTTAGCACCAACTGAATGTACTCGTATTTTAAATGTCTGTAAGAATTGCTGTATATAATAAAGTCAACAAAGGAGTGGTGCCCAAACGGTATTTGATAGTCATTGACCACAGACAACTTGACATAAGCAACAAATACCGTAATGGCCATGTAAGCAACACAGTGACGCTAATTGAAGCAATTTGGAGTAACTGTTACCTAAAAAATTGTACAAAATAAATGTATATCCAGTTGCCTCAATTTGAAATAGGTCTGTTTTATGTGTTTTAAATGCTTTTATACATAATTAGTACGCAACAACGATTGAATTGCACGATATAAATATTTGTTAAGCTTAAAACGACTACCGGTCCTTTTTATTCTAACTTTCTATAGGAGGAAGAACAATATTGAGGTAGAAACTAAAGATGCATAAAAGAAGATGAAAATTAAACATGATTCAACGATTACACCAACACCCCAACAATTTATTACCATTAATCTTTAGTAATCCGATAGCCATATAAGAAATAACTTGTCTTCACATACAACAGTCGATTAGAATATATTATAAATAGACCCGACCGTAGTCGCAGCATGGACAATGAATTCCGTAGACCAGACGCGTTCCATATGGATGAGCTGAGAAAGGGCATGTATGATTGCATTACAAATGTTTACTCTATCATGAAATATACGATAAACATACTAATTATTTATGGGCTTAAACATTTTCAGAATTAGACATTATGTTTGTGAATATTTCGATCTAATATACGAACGCTTTCTTTTTAGACTTTGATTTATACTTAGATAGACTTAGAGATAATGTTTTGTAAACAATTTTAACATCTTTATTGTTATTATATAATATACCTATCTACAACTAGTATACAACGATTAAGAAAGCGTAAAATAAAGTATAGAAAAACTGAATTGGAATATATGCAATGTATGAAATGATTCAAGTTTCTTAAAGGAACCAATGTATGGTTGCATAAATATGATAAAGCTGAATGTTCGACGTTATATTCAAGCTTTACGATTAATATTTTCATGTCAAGAATCAGTAACATGTACCGACAGTACAGCGTAATTTGTCAGCCATAGAAATGCCAACGGCGTCTGAAGGCAAATATATATAATGAAGGCCTTATCTCAAAACTGCCACTCGAGTGTCAATATCAGGCTCGGGAGGCGCAGATACTAATGCTATTTCTCTATTACCTACTTCTATTCACAAACATCAAAAGCTCATTTCGAATTCTATCAGTTGCTTGATATTAAACTCTCTCGATTTACCAATATTCTGAATCACTGTGTATTCATTGCGAAGAGTCGTAAAATGCCGACGAAGCTAAAATAAGAACACTGGAATTTAGCATCTTGAACTTTATCGCACGTAACGACAGCACTGTCAAATGCTTTATTATTGTTTGCTTAGGATTCCAAAGACCCTCATAAGGGCACGAAACTAGAATCTCGTGGTAAGCGTACAAGAAGTAATTATCTTCAAGCATTATTTTAGTTCTTAAATATTTTTACACTCTGGCAGCAACTGGACTCAATCATTAGTTAAGCATTTGTACAATTATAATTTAGTTAAGATGACTCTAGTTATAGACTCCAATTTAATCGTAAATTGACATTAGACGTAATTGACAAATAAATTATACCACGATTTAATATATATAATGATTGGGCAACCAGGCAGTTAAAATTCGTATTGCGTTTTCCAAAGAAAGCTGCTCAAAAGTGAACCACCCATATCTAAAAGCCATGTAATATAAATCTCTACAGTGAATGCTGTTATATTAACTCCCCCGCTTTCCTAGACATTAATCAGGTGTCACAGAAAATTGATGTTTCATAATGCTTAATTTAGGCAACGATACCTATTCAATTTATGGAAATTATAGCACGCATAAATCAAAGAGTAAACTACATGGGGAATTATAATAAAAACGATCAGGACATTACTCTCTTGGGTACTTAAATATAGGCACATTGAATTGAGGTAATAAATATTTTAGAGACAGAGCAATAAATGTATTTCGAGATATTCTGGATGCATTTCTTATTTAGAATCTACTGTTCTTCCGTCAATAATATAAAAAAGCATTGAATCGAATCTATAATGAATTTTAAATTTGTAACTTTAGAATTCAGTTAAGGTATTATTTTTTCCTATGACGATAGCAACGATCCACTGATGATGTTGGTAAAATATGTATATAAATCTGGTATTTAACTTAATACACTGAAGTACAAGAACATGTGTTTAATACAGGGAATGAATCATTGGTAAGAACATAAAACCAGTCACAATGTCTATAATATATGTTATAAGTCGTATTTGTATACTGCAACATATTTCAGTGCATTCTCATACTTTTAATTGGAAATAAATATAATTTTAATAACAATTGTATTGAAAAAACGAAGAATTAGCAAATAGTAATTTAACTATTACGCTTTAAAACGTTATATAAGGGGTCGAATGTAGACTTTTTGTAGTGTGGGCGAACTGGTGGTTAAAATACAGAAAAGTGAATCATAAAATTATTTAGCAATCATAGTAATTGCTTTGGCAAAGTGCTGTAAATTCTATAATTGGATAATTTGAGTTTGCACTCGGATATCTTATTGTTATATCAGCACATAAAAGAAAGGAGTTATATCATCTAACTTCCTTCACTAATACCTTTCAAATTATTTGTTAGTTATTGTAATTTGCAACTAACATTTTATTGCAAGGAAAGTTAGTTAATATTCAATACTACGATATTGCCAATTTGATAAAGCCTCTAATTTTGCAATATCTTGTGGGCGAAGTATAATATTTAACTGTTTGCCAAAACAAAATTCTCCCACGTGTATTTATAAAGCTTTCATTTTAAATTATTTATGGATAGAATTGAGAAATATACATGCGGGTTGTATTTTAACATACTCTGAATTTTACTAGAATTACATTTCTCGAGAAGTAACGTATGTATGGAAAAAAGTGTATGTAATTGTAGGTATCTAGATCACTTGTGCTAGCTGCAGGAAAACACGCATCTGTGTTAATCAAGTCACGTACGTTGTGACCACAAATTCAATTTTTCATAATTCGTCACGAATTTAACGCAGTTACCTAAGTCTTAATTAATCTAGGCGTTTAGCAATAGAGCTCCTTTCTAATTTCTTTTTTATGACATCTGGAACTACCGTTAATTAATTAATCGACTGTATAATTTGGATATTTATATATCAAATTATACACTCAAAAAGTTATCAGCTATCGCTGGGTACGTGTGATTATGTGTTGGAGTAGATAATTGATGCGCGTGACTATCTCCTTTGATATTTATAGCTTATATAATCAAGTTTCTTCCTTTAAGCGTTATGTAATCGACAACGTAATATGAATATATTAACGATTAACTGGTTTCGAGCAAAAGAATGACAATACTGTCAATAAACTTTCGTTAGAAATCCGAGAACACGGTGTAAATTTCACTCACCGGGTATGACGCAGATCGACAAATACAAATCAAAATTTTAGATTAAATGGAATGAAAGTCACGTCACACGTCACACACAAAGCAAGGTTCAGAAAAGTACTGAAATGTTAGTCCTGTAACATAACCTCAAAGTATGTTGAAGGACATGTATGTTGTAGTTGTTCACCTCGCCAGAAATTTTCAGTGTGAAATCTAAACCAATCTGTGTGTCCCTGTAATACAGTTCAATTTAGAACAGGTTTGAATTTTAAATGAAGATATTAGAGTTGCAGCAGAGCGTGAAGCATGAAGATGGTGTAGAACTTGTGAGCCTAAATATTTAATCTATTATAGCAAAGATAAAACTGCGCTGCGATAAAAATGAGGAAATCTTTACTCTGAGTCTACTTTATGCCTTAGATGGAAATCAAAGTGAAATAATCATTTTGGCCCTCATCTAGTAACGAGGAGGAAAAGGCTAGATATGTACGAACATTGGAACCATAATCAAGCATCTTAGAAGCCTGACACTTTCTTACATAAAACGATTGTGACACAATGGGATTATTGGGTAGACTGATACTATATTGTAACACAGTATCAGTGAGATAACAAACTTTATTACGACTTTATTCAAGCAGAATTTACATATAACTTGTTGATTTTCAACGTTTGGTAACTGAATGATGCATTATTAGTTCTTCAAAATGGCGTCAGCAATTAACGAACGCGAACGGGATGCGGGCGAATGAATTGAATGTGGCCTGTTGATCGAGGAAATCGCCTGTGGAGCAATGAACGAGGCCATTAATCTGCGTTGTATCTATTACCGAAAAAACTTTAATGTACACAGAAACAATTTTGAATAACTTGTGGGTGGAATTGAACGTATAATTTTGTAGGTTGGAACGTGATATTATTTAATTCCTTTTTTATGATATCGTCAACGTCATCAAATCGTTAGGCGTGGTAAGAGGGGAGGATTGTAGGGTAATCCAATAGATTTTATTATTATGACATATTTTGTTGTGTAATATTACTCTCTAAACATTTATAGATTATTTTATAAATCACAATTTAGCTGATAGACTGCCGACTATATCTTATTACATTTATCTTGATTAGCCGACATTTAGAATACTTTACAAAGAAACGCGGTCATCGATAGAAAATTTTTGCTTGAATAATATTAACATAATTTATTCTTGCCATGACATATAAAAAATGTAAGATGTTGGACACGCGAATTTGCTTAGAATAGACCGCTGTCAATATTGACTAAGGAGTTTGTTGACATGACATTTGACATAAAATTACTACTTTCGCCAGTATGACAGTAATGTAAGCAGTAGACAAAAACTTTCCACTGTAGGAGTTCCATTGTATTTAGCGAGAGTACGTATACAAAACAAAAATGTTACATGCGGAACTGGGTAAGTGATTGTGATATTTTGGAAAAGTTTTTAACTACGTAACTGCGATGTTATCTAACAACCCATCGCCATCCATAATTTAGGAATTAATATATCAGTATTTTTGAAAGTGAATAATTTTACTATTTATTAAGGATTTCTTATCGCTATAATTAGGTTATTGACATATTTTATTTAGTTATTGTTCAGCACTATACCTTTAAAGCTCTGATTCTTCGAAAATGATTGTGTCTTAGAATATTAAGAAGAATTAGGTATTCTATGAATGTTTCGCAAAAATAACACCAAAGTGAGTTGTGGCGGTCTACTATTCATAAATAATAAAGATTTGGAGCATCGTTCCGAAAACAGCTAAATCTTGAAAAACGTTTCGTAAATCGAAAATATGTTACTATAAATGCTTTATTTTCAACTGCAAATTAGGACAAATAACTGTATTTCATTGATTGGAATTAGTCACATTCTTAGGCAAAGTTTTGCGGAATATACGGATTTAATACATATTTCGATTTCGGCTGTGCGTTGCCTTCTGAATCTTATCGTTAACGCTTATATGAGATACAATTCCATGACTTTCGTTCATTAAACTTCTTTCCCAGATTTATTATACAAAGTTAAGACGTCAAAAATTAATGTACGATGCATCAATATCTTTAGAAAGTCACATGAGCAGCTTTTTATTGACTTATCTCATAGATAGGTAACCTGTATAGCCTTACTTGTAAGTTGTCACTTGTCGCGCCATACTGGGTCTGTTCTAACTCTCTATTAATTAATTTCTTTCCAAGAATTCCTCCAAAATCAATCCTTATGCTGGCATGCGGTTATTAACGCTATAAATCTTAACGATTCTAAATAACGTAACTTTGAACGAATATTGCGATGACAAAATGCATGGTTTTCATAGACCGTTACAAAGTACATCAAGACAATAGTTAGAAAGCCAACGAATTTAGATTTGGTTACATTGCAATGTATGGACCACTAAAGATACGAGAGATTAAAGGAACGATCGGGTTTCTGGCCGACTCTTCTCCGTAAATGTAACGTTTATAATTATAAATAATTAGTCGCAAATATAAAACTCTTTTACGAAACACACATGTAATTTGCAAGAATAATAATAAGTTTATAGCAACATTGTGTTAATAAGATGACATCGATGCGGATATTTTATTTTATTTTAAACAATAGATGCATTCAAATAAACTATTTATAATGTATATGTATTATAAACCTTGGCGATTGGTAATACAGAAATGCTTAGGGCACGCCGCCAAGACGAGTTATTAACGTAAATATATTATGAACCTTGAACTTCTTTGACACGTAAATATTAGCAACACGCAAACACTCCCCAGAGAAATAAAGCTAAATATCATTTTTGTATGTTAAACTAAACATTCAAGTCTGCCACGTGGTTTAAATTATTTCGGTGTACGTACCTAGGGGGCGGATACGGGTCGAACACCCCAAACAGCGAATGTCGTTATTCCACGACCCCATATGTTTTCGAAACCCTAATCTTATTTAAGTCGGAGCTTTAACAATTCAGAAAATCAATACGTGTTTCTTTAAATTGCTTCAGTTAAAACCGGTTGTATGCCAGTTGTAATAAATGCTACAGAACATAAATCCTGCAAGAATTTTAATTAAAAATTCTTTAAACAATGATAAGTCTCATATAAATCCATTATGCAGAAGATTTAGTCACCATGTAATGAGTTGGTATCGACTTTCCTTTCTATGCGTTCACTGCGGTTACGCTATTTCACGGTTGACGTAAATGCCTCGATATAACATTGATAGGGAATGCACATTCTTTTCACCGTATGATTTAAAAGGCATTCAATGTACGCATGTCTGCTTTCTCTTTAAACACGGAGTTAAAACTCGTAGGAGTGTAAACTGATGGTATTTTTATAACTACATCACAAACACGGATGTAATAAAGAGCTTATAAAATGATTTACGATTTGCATGTGAAGCTAACGAGCATACGATGGGCTTATATCGATTTCAACGTGTGCGAGCGGGATAATTTCGCTCGCTCGGCTGGCATGCAAATACCGCTGTCACGTCATGGTCGCTGCATTTTTACCACGCTCTTGTCATCCGCCTTGAAGATTACAGGATAAAAATGTTTGCGGTTTTAATTTCTGAAATCGCTTCTATGATACAGTTTTTTGTGAGATTGTTCGTTTGATACAACTATCTTAGGATCCGGTTAGGTTTTAATCAAGTACCTGTTTAGGTTTAGCAGATAAATAATTTATTTGTAGCCGTTATCAAACTTGTATCAAATATACATAATTATTTAATTCCTTTATCATAAGCATATATGTTCATAATTTATATGCCCACAGAGCGAGGCGTTCTGATCTATGATAAAAAGACGTGCATCCCATAATTTACGTCTAGGCAGCTATGATACCGAGTCCTATCTTGGCCTAGAGTCCGCCTACCACACGATAACATGACATCCTATATTTTCAACAAGTTCGCTTCTAGCAATAAATAACTGGTACTGTAATTATGCAAATATTGAACTATTCTTTATATTAGATTTATTTTCTTCAATATATTACTTATGTTAAAAAAGCTGTTCGTACGAGATCTAAATGTTATTCAATATAAAATATGCTGTTATCGTTCTACAGCTTTTTAAACATATGTATTTGTAACTGTCAATCCCTTTAATGACGAGATGAAAGATTAATGACCGTTTAAAACCAATGTGACTATAGAAAACACACGTCCTCTATTCAGCGCACACACACGTATATAAAACTTAACATGATAGAACCATCAGCTATCTTGTGGTTGATTGATTAATGCTTTTTGGGTGATATTCGTCTCATATCAGTTTTATGTTCAACGAGGAGTTGCGTGTCATCATCATTGATCCTAATACTTTATAAAAATATATAATTTACTGATGTAAATTATAGACTAATTGATATTAGAATCATGAAATGCACACAATGTGTCGATTTATTTCACATAACATTTTTTGTCTTAATTTTGTTTTTAATGCTATCTGATCTTATAATGAAACAATTATACAGACTCTAACTCTGATCCTCTACCAGTACATGTAGTATATATAGCGTTGATTGAAGGCTTTTCCAGCCAACTGCCTCTGTGTGAACGTGTGATGGAATATCGCTCCTAGAACTGGGTTGTGAAACCTGGCTTATCGTTCATCTTTCACACAGGTTTTCTTAACCCTACACACTAATGAATGGCGCCGTAAGTGTTACATGAGACTTCTTTTGCGCAAAAATAATATTTTTTATTAACTAAGACATTTTTTCTACATTATAAAGAACTTCCATTATTAGACGCACTGTAATATAATACAAGGTATGATGGATAGGTACATATAACGGAATCTCAATAGAAATATATATAACGCTGTGGATAAATAACATTGTTATCAACCAAAATGCACAGAGACTATTATACTTAGTCTGGCCATAAATACTGTTACACTTAATTATAAAAAAATATTACATTTGAATTTCGAATCTGTC